>NC_036842.1:48674243-48746163 GCF_002910315.2 Salvelinus sp. IW2-2015
AGAACACGACAGGGCGGAACAAGGACACAGGAACAGCAAACATCAAACAAGAATCSGACAAGGACAGGAGCGGAAAACAGAGGGAGAAATAGGGACTCTAATCAGAGGGCAAAATAGGGGACAGGTGTGAAAGAGTAAATGAGGTCGTAGGGAGAATGAGAAACAGCTGGGAGCAGGAACGGAACGATAGAGAGAGAGAAAGAGAAAGAACCTAATAAGACCAGCAGAGGGAAGCACAGGGACAAGACATGATCAAAGACAAAACATGACAGATGAATGGATACAGATATATTTGAATGCCCAGTCATGTTCATATAAATCACAGACATAAATTACTGCACTTTAAGACCATCCATAGAACATACTATATGCCAGTGAAACTGAATATCATGCACTCAGAAATGTAATTCCTCTGCTGGAGGTGTAAAACAAAAAAGGGAACATATTTGCATATGTTATGATCTTGTGAAGGCTGGCTGAATTCTGGCAAAGAATATGTTATTTTATCTCAGGAGGTATACAGATTCTCCCTTCTCTCTGTTTTTGTTTGCTTGTAAATGCTGATACTGGAAACTTAGATTAAACTGTGTAACTTAGCAATTACAGCAGCTAAGAAATCCATTGCCATTAACTGGAAGGTTGGTTATCCTCACACAATGTCACACTGGATGGCAGAAATGTCAGGTTATGTATCACTAGATTTCATGTATTACAATTAAGGGTATACTGTGCAACTCTCATAAGGTCTGGGTGCCTTATACGAAATACTGTATGACAAAAGGGGTTGGTATTGAACACATTTTTTTTGTCGAGCAGTCGCAAATATATATATCTTTTCATGGCACACGAGACTCCTGAATGATTTGTGCCTGTTTCAGTGGACTAATCCATTGAGGAGGCCGCAGGGATGCCACAGTCCAAGAATATGGGGATTGTCGCTCAGATGCACAAGGCATGTCTCTCTCCAGAATGTGCTCTCTCCTGCCATTTCATGGGTATTTATTGTTTCATAACTTCATTGAGTGCATTTTTTGCTGTGTCTATCAATTCCCCATTACATACAGTACCTTCAGAAAGTATTCAGACCCCTTGACTTTATCCACATTTTGTTAGGTTACTGCCCTATTCTAAAATTGATTAAATAGTTTTTTCCCATCAATCTACACACAATACCCCATAATGACACAGCAAAAACAGGTTTATACATTTTTGCGAATATTTTTTTTAAAATAAACGGAAATATCACATTTACGTAACTATTCAGACTCTTACTCAGTACTTTGTTGAAGCACCTTTGGCAGCGATTACAGCCTCGAGTCTTCTTGGGTATTACGCTACAAGCTGGGCACACCTGTATTTGGTGAGTTTCTCCCATTCTTCTATGCAGATCCTCTCAAGCTCTGTCAGGTTGGATCAGGAGCGTTGTTGAACAGCTATTTTCAGGTCTCTCCAGAGGTGTTCCATCGGGCTCAAGTCCGGGCTCTGGCTGGGCCACTCAAGGACATTCAGAGACTTGTCCCGAATCCACTCCTGCATTGTCTTGCCTGGGTGCTTAGGGTCGTTGTCCTGTTGGAAGGTGAACCTTCACCCCGGTCTGAGGTCCTGAGCAGGTTTTTAATCAAGGATCTCTGTACTTTGCTCTGTTAATCTTTGCCTTGAGCCTGACCTGTCTCCCAGTCCCTCCTGCTGAAAAACATCCCCACAGCATGATGATGCCACAACCAGGCTTCACCGTAGTGATGGTGCTAGGTTGTGACGCTTGGCATTCAAGCCAAAGAGTTCAATCTTGGTTTCATCAGACCAGAGAATCATGTTTCTCATGGTCTGAGAGTCTTTTAGGTGCCTTTTGGCAAACTCCAAGCGGGCTGTCATGTGCCTTTTACTGGTCACTCTACCATAAAGGCCTGATTGTTGGAGTGCTGCAGAGATGAATGTCCTTCTCGAAGTTTCTCCCATCTCCACAGAGGAACTCTAGAGCTTTGTCAGTGACCATCGGCTTCTTGGTCACCTCCCTGACCAAGACCCTTTTCCCCCCGATTGCTCAGTTTGGCCAGGCAGCCAGCTCTGGAAAAAGTCTTTGTGGTTCAGAACTTCCATTTAAGAATGGAGGCCACTGTGTTCTTGGTGACCGTCAATGCAGCAGAAATGTTTTGGTACCCTTCCCCAGATCTGTGCCTCAACACAATCCTGTCTAGGAACTCTACCGACAATTCCTTCGACCTCTTGGCTTTTGATTTGACGGACGGTCAACTGTGGGACCTTATATAGACAGATGTGTGCCTTTCCAAATCATGTCCAATCAATTGAATTTACCACAAGTGGACTCCAATCAAGTTGTATAAACATCTCAAGGATGATCAATGGAAACAGGATGCACCTGAGCTCAATTTCAAGTCTCATAGCAAAGGGCCTGAATACTTATGTAAATATAGGTATTTCTGTTATACATTTTTTATGAATTTGCAAACATTTCTAAAAACCTGTTTGTTTTCTCTTTATGGGGTATTGTGTGTAGACTGAGGATTTAAAAAAAAATCAATTTTAGAATAAGGCTGTAGCGTAACAAAATTTGTAAAATGTGAAGGGATCTGAATACTTTCCCGAATGCACAGTATATCATTGGCCTTAGCTCTGATGCACCTCTACTGTCTGTCTGTCGGACGGTAGCCGAGTGAACAGTCCGTGGATCGGGTGGTTGAGGTCCTTAATGATCTTCTTGGCCTTCCTTTGAACACCGGGTGCTGTATATGTCCTCAAGGCAGGCAGCGTGCACCCGGTGATGCGTTGGGCTGCCTGCACCACCCTCTGGAGAGACATGTGGTTGAGGGCGTAGCAACATGCACTCAATCTATTGGTTGCTCTTTCTACAAAGAGTTTGTTTTAACCTGTTTTAACCAATCACATCGTGTTTGTATTTGCATATTCTTTGCGATTGGTCCTCCAAGTGTTCTCCTTTGTCCTCCAAGTGTTGCTGAATCTCCTTTCTACAACAGTTTGCACCTTGGTTGGAAATTGAGGTAGCGGCAGTGATCCCTTCCCTATGAATGAGGTGTTGGACTGACAGTTGCAGAACAGGTTCAAGTCCTGGTTGGGCTACTCCCTGAATTTTCGACATTGGTTTTAGAAGTGCATCTTGGTGAGACCATTGAAAGTGTGTCCCATCGCCAATTGGTATGGGCATGAGGGACATGTAAGAGTGAGGTGCAGGGATGCACTTTCTGAAGGAAGGGGTAGTGTAGATACCTCATCAAGAGGGTTTGAACCTCTTGGTGTAATGGCTAATGTATTGGACTGACAGCCATGAGGACCCAGGTTCGATGCCTGTTCGGGCTACCCACTGGCCTGAATACTCTAGTCTACAATACCTTAAACCAAAATGTATAACATGCTGTATGTAGCAAGTCCCTTGTCCCTTTGGTCATTATTGTCTCTATACCATCAATTAATCTTGTGCCCTGAAATCTAATTTATGATTAACCTAAAATAAAAATCTCAGGGGGCCACAATCCAACAAAATTGGACTGCTGCATTTACTGACCACATTAATGGAAAACTAGAGTATTATGGAGAGTAAAACACAGGACATTCTCTATCAATAGACTTATAAGGGGTCAATAGGATATTCTCCACTGGACTGTGTGATAGGGGGTCACCATCTGTTTTGTAAATAAAAACATTCAATGGTGAATTAATGAGGCTACAAGTTGCTAGTCAACTAATTATTTTCACTATAATGGGAAATGTGGTTGTAGGGGATATGTTGAACAGCAACACAGAGTAAGGTTCATTAGGTTTTGTGCCAAAGAGGTGCTGTTGCTGTATTGATGGGAACTGGGAAGAATAGTGTCAAGATGGAGGCCTATACTGTGTCATATTGATTGGTTTGGATAGGGAAAATAATGACTCGCCATTGTTAACTGCCATTTTAAACACTCCCAGAAGATTCCAAGAGTAGGTCATTACCTTTGAGTAAAAGCAAACTGTACCTAATTCAGGACACACATTTCCATTTGTTACAATGCATCAAGGCGCTCCAAAATAATACAGTTGTGATTTAATGGTACACAATTTATTAAAAACGCATTATTTGAAACTGTATATAGTCAATTTGCTAATGTGCATTTTGTGTTAAAAACAATTAAATCAATTAAAGAGATTCTCCAGTATGTTTGTATAATTTTTAGCCAGTAGTTCTGAAAGTAGCGCTCACAAGCCAAAAGTGGTCCCCGAAAATTGGTACAAAGTCACATGTCATATGTGCAGATATGTGCACCACATCATTGCTCTCCCTCACGCTGCTGTGGGTGCATGATGTGCCTCTTGCTATGTGTCACTCATATGGCGAGGGGCTGAAGCTCATTAGTTTAAATCGAATTGCTAGGGGGCTGGCCCACGTGGGGGAAAATGTCTTACCTCTTAATTGAGGTAAGACAGTAATTCTGCTTATATATTATTCACGTATGAACTACACATTGACACCCAGCCCAAAGCGGGAGGTTTAAAAAATACTTACATGTAGTAGTCACCACAGTTCCAGAGCATGTCTTTAAATAACTAATTATAATATAATATTTTGTTTTTATCCAAAGCAATTTACAGTAGTGCGTGCATACATACCCCAGCAGCAATTAAAACTATAATCCTGGCATTGTAAGCAACATGCTTTACCAACTGAGCTGCAGAGAACCACAACTAGGCTATTTAAAATAAAAAATTTACTAGGCAAGTCAGTTAAGAACAAATTCTTATTTTACAATGATGGCTTACCCCAGCCAAACCAGGACAACACTGGGCCAATTGTGCACCACTCTACAGGACTCCTAATCACACCCAGTTGTGATACAGCCCAGGATTGAACCAGGGTCTGTAGTGATGCCTGCGATGCAATGTCTTAGACCGCTGCTCCACTTGGGAGCCCAAGGCTAAATTAACAACTGGAAATATCATGCTTAATATTATTAATGTCCTAATAAATTTGGTCCAGTATACAGTTTGGTTACATTTTTTATTGTTCTGAGCTAAACTATACAATAAAAGTAAAACGAAAACCTTGGAGTACAATATTTGGTAACAAGGCAAGTCAGATAAGAACACATTATTTACAATGACAGCCTAGGAACAGTGGGTTAACTGCCTTGTTCAGGGGCAGAACAGATTTTTACCTTGTCAACTCAGGGAGTCGACCTAGCAACCTTTCAGTTACTGGCCCAACGCTCAAACCACTAGGCTACCTGCCACCACTTTACATAAAGCAATATGATGCAGTTATAATGGATTACGAGTCTTGTTAAGAGCATTTTACCCCATATTATAGTGTCTGTCTTATACTCATCTAATGATCTGGAGAGACAGAGATATAACATACTATATGCCTTATTACAAGACATAGAAACTTGTATAGCAGGCATTGTATCTGCAGGCTGTTTTAACCCATATTCTTTACATAGTGCTATACTGTATGTGGTTGCAAATCATTGCACTTTAATGTTGCTGTTGATTATATAAAATTGTATTATGGATCTGACAATTGCTTTGAAGAGAACAAGACCAAAGAAATGCATGATATAAACTTGAAGTGTCCCAGTCACACTGAGCCTTCCGATCTGACATAGTTCAGGAGAGGCAAGTATGGAATTCTGCATTGTTACATGTTTTTATTATAATTTTCATACAGTTAAACAATAGTCATTTAGTCAATGGATAGTTTAGTTTGTATGTCAAGCGCTTGACAAGTCATTCTAAAAATCCTGTTTCACAGTTTACAACTGTGACACTCAGACAAACCACAAGAGGTCCCTGTTTGATTGAAAACGTTGCACATTGGCATTAGTTTTTCAGCCAGACAGCCATACCAAAGTATAGACTACTGAACGCTGTCCATGGTGCGAAATTGGGACATGTCTATGCAGCTGGTTATCAAATCAATGATCGGCTTTCTGTGGTGCAAGGGCATGTAGCCTATAGCGTTGCTTTAGCTAATGGATAAATGTTTATTGGTAGGCCTATTTGGTTGTCATTTTTTCATGTTAAACCTAACATTTCATAAAGGGTCCCGTGTGGCTCAGTTGGTAGAGCATGGCAGTTGCAATGCTATGGTTATGGGTTCGATTCCCACAGGGGACCAGTACAAATGAAAACATTAATACACTCACTACTGTATGTTGCTCTGGATAAGCGTGTCTGCTAAATGACTAAAACATGAAACAAAGCTAATCAAGGCTGCCATTTAGACTGCTGGCAATAATGTAAATACCTGTTCAGTAATTAAAATTCAAACATTGCAGATTGTAAAATACAATTTTAGATACTAACTAGCAATACATTTTTTTTTTTTTAAATACAGCTGCAATGCATAGCATACCTGAACCTGCATGACATGAGCCGTCCTCATGCTGTCTCCCAACGTGGATAGAAAGTTGTGCATAAAATCAGTCTGTTAATGCCAAATAATACAGTCAGTCCACCCTCAAAACACTAGCTTACTATGGAGTGTTTTATTATGCAGTGTAGCCTACTATCTATAGCTACTGTATATACAGTATTTAGCTGCTATTTATACACTTTTTGATAAAAGTTACACATCAAATAGCCTAACAATTAAGAAAAAAGTAGTCGGCTTGAGAATACATTTAGCCAATATTTATTGTTTGACTGGCTAATAGCCTACACAAGTGGGCTGCAGTCAAGGTAAATTAATACAACCCAGACAGTCTTTCCTGAGACATTGTCAGTGGCGATTTTAGCATGTACATCTTGTACATCTTGGTGGGGCAAACTCGCAATATCAAAAGGAATTATACTGAACAAAAATATAAACGCAACATGTAAAGTGTTGGTCCCATGTTTCATGAGCTGAAATAAAAGATCCCAGAAATGTTCCATATGCACAAAAAGCTTCTCAAATATGGTGCACACATTTGTTTACATCCCTGTTAGTGAGCATTTCTCCTTTGCCAAGATAAATCCATCATCCTGACATGTGTGGCATATCAAGAAACTGATAAAAGAGCATGATCATTACACATGTGCACCTTGTGCTGGGGACAATAAAAGGCCACCCGGGTGGCGCAGTGGTCTAGGGCACTGCATCGCAGTGCTAGCTGCGCCACCAGAGTCTCTGGGTTCGCGCCCAGGCTGGGCTGGGTTCGCGCCCAGGCTCTGTTGCAGCCGGCCGCAACCGGGAGGTCCGTGGGGCGACGCACAATTGGCATAGCGTCGTCCGGGTTAGGGAGGGTTTGGCCGGTAGGGATATCCTTGTCTCAGTATGTAAAAAAAAATATATATATATATAATAAAATGTATGCACTCTACTATAAGTCGCTCTGGATAAGAGCGTCTGCTAAATGACTAAAATGTAAAAAAATGTAAATGTAAAAATGTGCAGTTTTGTCAGACAAAATGTTAATTTAGAGTTATTTAGTTGTTCTACAAACGCTGGGCTATATGTTTTGATTTTTAATACATTGTAAGGCTGCATGATGCGACTAATGATTTGAAAAAAGTAGCTTGAAAGGCATGAGCTCTGCTAAGTTTTTTTTTGCGCAGGCTGTACAGTTTCTCATTCACAATTTGACAAGCACTTGATAATGCCTCCAATTTCACAGCGACATCCCCTTTGAGTGGCCGTAATGCACCCTAAAAAAGTCCATGGCTTTTGCGGCCAGTGGCCATTGTGCCCTTGGCCCGGAATGCTGAGTTGTGCCCTTCTCCCTGAGTGAACGGATGGTAGTGGAGGTTGTGAGTGTCCTTATCCAATTCCGAGGTGCATATTGAAGATATTGGAAGAACTATCCACATTTACTTTGTCAGTCAAGATGAGTAGGCCTAACGAACAGCAAAAGCACTAGCCTATGTCAATCTACTATCCCCCATAGTACAAAGTTGACCTATTCTATTCTGTGTGAGAACAAAAATTCCAAACATAATCTGGGACAGTTGTGGATAGATCCCAAATTAAAACAACCACTAGTACAAATGTACCTCCATAGCTAGGCTACATGAGGTGGGCGACTATGAATAGAAAATGTAGCAAAAAAAGGCATTGTTACTTATGATGGGCATCATTCACAAGTGATAATGTACAATGGCACCGGAGGGAATGGCTGCCGTTTTATGGGCTCCTAACCAACTGTGCTATTGCTATTTTGTTAGTTTTTTTGCTTTTTTTGTAACTTATTATGTACATAATGTTGCTGCTACTGTCTCTTATGACCGAAAAGAGCTTCTGGACATCAGAACAGCGATTACCCACCGCGAACTGGACAAAGATTTTTTCTTTAACGAGTCTGAAGCAAAGGATACACTGCTTTCTGGAGAACAGGCCCAACAGACTTTTCCGAAGCGGATCCTGTGTTTTGCCCACCACCCGGGACAGTGGATCGGATCCCAGCCGGCGAACCTATACAACGACGCCGTAAAAGGGGCAGACGAAGCGGTCTTCTGGTCAGGCTCCGGAGACGGGCACATCGCGCACCGCTCCCGAGCATACTACTCGCCAATGTCCAGTCTCTTGACAACAAGGTTGATGAAATCCGAGCAAGGGTAGCATTCCAGAAAGACATCAGAGACTGTAACGTTCTTTGCTTCACGGAAACATGGCTCACTCGAGACACGCTATCGGAGTCGGTACAGCCAGCTGGTTTCTTCACGCATCGCGCCGACAGAAACAAACATCTTTCTGGTAAGAAGAGGGGCGGGGGGGTATGCCTTATGATTAACGAGTGTGGTGTGATCATAACATACAGGAACTCAAGTCCTTCTGTTCACCTGACTTAGAATTCCTCACAATCAAATGTCGACCGCATTATCTACCAAGAGAATTCTCTTCGATTATAATCACATCCGCATATATTCCCCCCCAAGCAGACACATCGATGGCCCTGAACGAACTTTATTTGACTCTATGTAAACTGGAAACCACATATCCTGAGGCTGCATTCATTGTAGCTGGGGATTTTAAAAAGGCTAATCTGAAAACAAGACTCCCTAAATTATATCAGCATGTCGATTGTGCTACCAGGGCTGGTAAAACCCTGGATCATTGTTATTCTAACTTCCGCGACGCATATAAGGCCCTCCCCGCCCTCCTTTCAGAAAATCTGACCACGACTCAATTTTTTTGCTCCCAGCCTATAGACAGAAACTAAAACAGGAAGCTCCCGCTCTCAGGTCTGTTCAACGCTGGTCCGACCAATCTGATTCCACGCTTCAAGATTGCTTCGATCACGTGGATTGGGATATGTTCCGCATTGCGTCAAACAACAACATTGACGAATACGTGGATTCGGTGAGCGAGTTCATTAGCAAGTGCATTGGCGATGTCGTACCCACAGCAACTATTAAAACATTCCCCAACCAGAAACTGTGGATTGATGGCAGCATTCGCATGAAACTGAAAGCGCAAACCACTGCTTTTAACCAGGGAAAGGTGACCGGAAACATGACCGGATACAAACAGTGTAGCTATTCCCTCCGCAAGGCAATCAAACAAGCTAAGCGTCAGTATAGAGACAAAGTAGAGTCGCAATTCAACGGCTCAGACACGAGAGGTATGTGGCAGGGTCTACAGTCAATCACGGACTATAAAAGGAAAACCAGCCCCGTCGCGGACCAGGATGTCTTGCTCCCAGACAGACTAAACAACTTCTTTGCTCGCTTTGAGGACAATAGTGCCACTGACACGGCCTGCTACCAAAACCTGCAGCAGCGCCTCTTCAACCTCATGAGGCTAAAGAAATTTGGCTTGTCACCAAAAGCACTCACAAACTTCTACAGATGCACAATCGAGAGCATCCTGTCGGGTGTATCACCGTCTGGTATGGCAACTGCTCCGCCCACAACCGTAAGGCTCTCCAGAGGGTAGTGAGGTCTGCACAACGCATCACTGGGGGCAAACTACCTGCCCTCCAGGACACCTACACCACCCGATGTCACAGGAAGGCCATAAAGATCATCAAGGACAACAACCACCCGAGCCACTGCCTGTTCACCCCGCTATCATCCAGAAGGTGAGGTCAGTACAGGTGCATCAAAACAGGGACCGAGAGACTGAAAAACAGCTTCTATCTCAAGGCCATCAGACTAAACAGCCACCACTAACATTGAGTGGCTGCTGCCATACATTTAAAAAAATTATCACTAGCCACTTTAAACAATGCCACTTAATATAATGTTTACATACCCTACATTACTCATCTCATATGCATATACTGTACTCGATACCATCTACTGCATCTTGCCTATGCCGTTCTGTACCATCACTCATTCATATATCTTTATGTACATATTCTTCATCCCTTTACACTTGTGTGTATAAGGTAGCTGTTGTGAAATTGTTAGGTTAGATTACTCGGTTATTACTGCATTGTCGGAACTAGAAGCACAAGCATTTCGCTACACTCGCATTAACATCTGCTAACCATGTGTATGTGACAAATAAAATTTGATTTGAAATCCCTGTCATTTGCGTGAAAAGACAGAAAAAGGGGGCGGAGGTCAGGCTGCCTTCTGAGAATTCGTAGGCGAGTGAGTCAACCTCCACTACCATCCGTTCTATTGGCCAACGTGCAATCATTGGAAAATACAATGGATGATCTACGATTAAGACTATCCTACCAACGGAACATTAACAACTGTGATGTATAATGTTTCAACGAGTCGTGGCTGAACGACGATACAGATAACCCAGCCAGCTCTATATTTTCTGTGCATCGGCAGGACAGAGAAGCTACGTCTGGTAAGACAAAAGGCGGGGGTGTGTGTCTAGTTGTCAAATATTAAAGAAGTCTTGAGGTATTGCTCGCCTGAGGTAGAGTACCCCATAAGCTGTAGACCACACTATCTACCAAGAGAATTCTCATCTATATTATTCGTAGTCGTCTATTTAGCACCACAAACCGATGCTGGCACTAAGACCGCACTCAAAAAGCTGTATAAGGCCATAAGCAAACAAGAAAATGCTCATCCAGAAGCGGCGCTCCTAGTGGCCGGGGACATTAATGCAGGCAGACTTAAATCCGTTTTACCTCATTTCTACCAGCATGTCACATGTGCAAGCAGAGGGAAATTTAAAAAAAATTATAAATAAACTCTATACCACCTTTACTCCACACACAGAGATGCATACAAAGCTCTCCATCGCCCTCCATTTGGAAAATCTGACCAAGGAGCGGGACACTAATCCGGACGCTTATAAGAAATACCGCTACGCCCTCAGATGAACCATCAAACAGGCAAAGAAGCAATACAGGATTAAGATTGAATCCAACTACACCGGCTCTGACGCCCGGATGTGGCAGGGCTTAAACCATTACGGACTGCAAAGAGAAACCCAGACGCTAGCTGCCCAGTGACGTGAGCCAACCAGATGAGCCAAAAGCCTTATGTTCACTTCGAGGCAAGCAACACTGAATGAGAGCACCAGCTGTTCCAGACGACTATGTGATCACGCTCTCAGTAGCTGATGTGAGCAAGACCTTTGAACAGGTCAACATTCACAAAGCGGCAGGGTCAGACGGATTACCAGGACATGTACTCAAAGCATGCGCGGACCAACTGGCAGGTGTCTTCACTAACATTTTCAACCTCTCCCTGATCGAGTCTGTAATACCTACATGTTTCAAGCAGCAAGCAGACCACCATAGTCCCTCTACACAAGGAAGCGAAAGGTAGCCTGCCTAAAAGATTACAGCCACATAGCACTCATATCGGTAGCCATGAAGTGCTTTTAAAGGCTGGTCATGGCACACATCAACACCATCCCGGAAACCCTGGACCCACTCCAATTCGCATACCACCCCAACAGATCAACAGACGACTTCATCTCAATAGCACTACACACTGCCGTTTCTCACCTGGGCAAAAGGAACACCTATGTGAGAATGCTGTTCATTGACTACAGCTCAGCGTTCAACACCATAGTGCCCACAAAACTCATCACTAAGCTAAGGACCCTGGGACTAAACACCTCCCTCTGCAACTGGATCCTGGACTTCCTGATGGGCCACCCCCAGGTGGTAAGGGTAGGTAACAACACATATGCCACACTGATCCTCAACACGGGGGGGGGGGGGGGGGCTCCCGCCAAACACGACCATTAAGTTTGCAGACGACACAACAATGGTAGGCCTGATCACCGACAACGATGAGACAGCCTATAAGGAAGAGGTAAGAGACCTGGGAGTGTGGTGCCAGGACAACAACCTCTCCCTCAATGTGAGCAAGACAAAGGAGCTGATCGTGGACTACAGGAAAAGGCGGGCCGAACAGGCCCCCATTAACATCGACAGGGCTGTAGTGGAGCGGCTTGAGAGTTTCAAGTTCCTTGGTGTCCACATCACCAACGAACTATCATGGTCCAAACACACCAAGACAGTCGCGGAGAGGGCACGACAACACCATTTCCCCATCAGGAGAATGAAAAGATTTGGCCTGGGTCCCCAGATCCTCAAGAAGTTCTACAGCTGCACCATCGAGAGCATCCTGACCGGTTGCATCACCGCATGGTATGACAACTGCTCGGCATCAGACCGTAAGGCACTACAGAGGGTAATGTGTACGGCCCTGTACATCACTGGGGCCAAGCTTCCTGCCATCCAGGACCTATATACTAGGCGGTGTCAGAGGAAGGCCCCAAATATTGTCAAAGACTCCAGTCACCCAAGTCATAGACTGTTCTCTCTGCTACCGCACGGCAAGCGGTACCGGAGTGCCAAGTCTAGGACCAAAAGGCTCCTTAACAGCTTCTACCCCCAAGCCCTAAGACTGCTGAACATTTAATAAAATGGCTATCCGGACTATTTATATTGACCCCCCATTTGTTTTTACACTGCTGCCATGCGCTGTCTTATCTATTTATAGTCACTTTACCCATACCTACATGTACAAATCACCTCGACTAACCCCCGCACATTGACTCGGTACCGGTACCCCTGTGTATAGCCTCGTTATTGTGTTACTTATTATTTACTTTAGTTTATTTAGTAAATATTTTCTTAAATCTTTCTTGAACTGCATTGTTGGTTAAGAGCTTGTAAGTTAGCATTTCACGGTAAGGTCTAGCTGTTGTATTCAGAGCATGTGGCAAATAACATTTGATCATATATAATTCACAAGTGATAGGCTAATATTGTCACCCATCAGACTATTCTTGATTTATTCTTGTCTTTACATATACTAAATAATATACGTGTAAAAATGTGTTTTGATTTAGAATGGACCATTATCATGCATCTGTCTCGAAAACAGGCAGCAGAACAAATACATGTCATCTGTGCACTTGCATTGATGTCAGAGTGATTAGAGGGACAATAGAGTGCTGAGTACCAGGCAGTTACCAAGTTACCATGTCTCAGCAGCATTGGAGCTTGGAGAAGCCTAATTACCGTGACTAAACGTTCACATGGAATTTGACTGCCTTCATGACTCGTGACTGCCGGTGTGGCGGTAATACTGTCACCGCAACAGGCCTATGCTCAACTGAATAATTTCTGCACAAACTGTCAGAAACGGTCTCTGGGAACTTCATCTGTATGCTCGTCGTCCTCACCAGGGTCTTGACCTGACTACAGTGTGACTTCATAATCGACTTCAGTGGGCAAATGCTCAACAGTGTGTTGGCGAGTGGTTTGCTGATGTCAATGTTGTGAACAGAGGGTCATGGTGGCATAGGGGTTATGCTATGGGCAGGCATAAGCTACAGACAACAAATATTTATTTTAAATTGATGGCAATTTGAATGCACAGAGATGCCGTGACGAGATCTTGAGGCCCATTGTTATGCCGTTCAGCCGCTGCCAATCATCTCATATTTCAGCATGATAATGCATGGCCCCACGTCGCAAGGATCTGTACACAATTCCTGGAAGCTGAAAATGTCACAGTTCTTCCATGGCCTGAATACTCACCAGTGTCACCCATTGAGCATGTTTGGGATGCTCTGGATCAATGTGTACAACACAGTGTTCCAGTTCTCGCCAATATCCATCAACTTTGCACAGCCATTAAATAGGAGTGGGACAACAGTCAACAGCATGATCAACTCTATGAGAAGGAGATGTGTCGTGCTGCATGAAGCAAATGGTGGTCACACTAGATAGTGACTGGTTTTCTGATCCACAACCCTCTTTGTTTTAAGGTATCTGTGACCAACAGAAGCATAGATGCATTCCCAGTCATGTGAAATCCATAGATTAAGGCCTGATTAATTTATTTCCTTATATGAACTATAACTCAGTAAAATCTTTGAAATTGTTGCATGTTGCATTTATATTTTTGTTCAGTGTACATGGGTCTATTACTGAATTTTTGTTGAAAATAAATATTTGATTGGAAAGAGAGACTGTCAATGGCAAACATGGTTACCCAATAACATTATATAGTATCCCCTCTTGAAAAGTACATAAGCTAATTTATGCAACAGAATACAATACATTTTTGGACTCAATGTTGTTGTGCTGTGCTCACTTGAACAGGAAGGTGGCACAGTGATCCTTCTTGTGGGAAAATTGTGTCAAAGGTGCTTTCAAGACAACTGGGAATCCTAAAAAAAACAAGGTTGAATCATGACGTCAGTGATCTCTAGAAAGAGTCCCGAGTTCCTGTTTTAAAATTCTGAGTTGGATGACCGTTCAAAACATATTTTCCCAGTCGAAGATAGTTTTTTTCCCGAGTTCCCAGTTGTCTTGAACTCAACACTAAGTCTCAAAAACAAAGCACGCACGCACGCACGCACGCACGCACGCACGCACGCACGCACGCACGCACGCACGCACGCACGCACGCACGCACGCACGCACGCACGCACGCACGCACTAAACATTTCAAGCTTCTGCAAAGGATACCAGAAAACACACCTCTTTTAACAGGGAAATCATAATGAGTAATAGGACACACCTGAGTGTCATAATTGTCTCTAGGATGGTCTCTGCCGCCCTCTGGTGACAGGTGGAACTGTCACCAAAAAACTGTTGTCTGCTGAACATGATCAACTGTTTGCATCTGCCAATTTTTTGTCTGTCCAGTATCCTGACGATCTGTCCCAGAGCTTCCTATACAGTTAATCTCTTTCCGTAACTTTTTGAGGCCGACAATTAAGGAGAATGAGAGGCTCAATTGAAGATGTTGCAGAACTGCTGTATTTGAAACACCACTCCCTTTAGCCCAGTTTCCCTGATGTTGCTTCAGCAATCAAGCAGTTTTTAACCATCCCTGTAACTGTCGCTTCTGCGAAGAGATAATTTTCTAAACTAAAACTAATAAATAACTACCTAAGAAGCTCTCGTCTGATATGTGCTTTTGAACACCTGAGTAAGCTCCACTCATTGCCCTGGCTCCGTCATAGCCTTGACCACGGCATTTGTTCACCGATATCCCCTTACTTTCAATCAGTTCAGTTATTTATTTTTCAAGGCCTGAAGCACTTTGATCAGTCACATTGTTGAAAGAAACAAATATTTCGCTTCCTAGTACAGGTTTATGAAGGACTTTTTGGAAGTTTACTGTCAAAATTATTTATATATATATAAAAATATATAAATAAATAAATATATAAATATAAATATAAAAATATATATATATATTTTTTAAGTACATCAATGACAGGCGCATTGGGCCCCCAGAGCTTGTGGGCCCCGTAGCCTTGCAGGGGCTGAGGGGGTGTCTGGTATGCCAGTGCTGTGGCCGGTATGCCAGGCCATGGTTTCTGTATTGAATAGATGATTGGTCTCCTCCTAGGAGTTGTTTATGCTTTATGTAAAATATTGGAAGGAATGTCAGGGCAGGGAAACAAACCCTATTGGCGCCATGCGTAGGGTGTTTGCCTTTCAAGCCAGCGAACCGGTTTCGCTTCCTAGCCCCGCCATTCACTACAATATGCTGACAACATACACTGAGTGTACAAAATATTAAGGACACCTTCCTAATATTGAGTTGCACCCCCCTTTTGACCTCAAAACAGCCTCAATTTGTCAGGGCATGGACTCTACAATGTGTTGAAAGCATTCCACAGGGAAGTTGAATCCAATGCTTCCCACAGTTGTGTCAAGTTGTCTGGATGTCCTTTGGGTGGTGGACCATTCTTGATACACATGGGATACTGTTGAGCGTGAATAACCTGGCAGCGTTGCAGTTCTTGACACAAACCGTTGCGCCTGGCACCTACTACCATACCCCCTTCAAAGGCACTTAAATCTTATGTATTGCCCATTCACCCTCTGAATGGAACACATACACAATCCATGTCTCAATTGTCTCAAGGCTTAAAAATCCTTATTTAACCTGTCTCATCCCTTTCATTTACACTGATTGAAGTGGATTTAACAAGTGACATCAATAAGTTATTATAGCATTCACCTGGTCATTCTATGTCATGGAAAGAGCAGGCGTCCTTAATGTTTTGTGCACTCAGTGTATATTGACCTATTTAAAAAGACAGCCAAAAGTTAGTTACATTTCCAATGTGTTAACTCTATACTTTCAACAATCTAAAAGCACAACCAAATTCCAATGGATAAACGATTTTTGGTTTAGTCACCCAAATGTCTGTCACTGCGCTTTCAACCATTTAAATTCACAGCAAAGTTGAGGAATACAATGTAAAATTGTGTTTATTTACAGTATACAAAAACTGTATGTGTTACCATTGTGCTTCATCTAGTAGCAGAACCACATGACCTGGATTGCAGATGAGATTACATTAGAAGTATATATTTATTTTTTATTTCACCTTTATTTAACCAGGTAGGCTAGTTGGGTACAAATTCTCATTTGCAACTGCAACCTGGCCAAGATAAAGCAAAGCAATTCGACACATACAACAACACAGTTACACATGGAATAAACAAAACATACAGTCAATAATACAGTAGAAAAATAAGTCTATGTACAATGTGAGCAAATGAGGTGAGATAAGGGAGGTAAAGGCAAAAAAAAGGCCATGGTGGCGAGGTAAATACAATATAGCAAGTAAAACACTGGAATGGTAGATTTGCAGTGGAAGAATGTGCAAAGTAGAAATAGAAATAATGGGGTGCAAAGGAGCAAAATAAATAAATAAATACAGTAGGGGAAGAGGTAGTTGTTTGGGCTAAATTATAGATGGGCTATGTACAGGTGCAGTAATCTGTGAGCTGCTCTGACAGCTGGTGCTTAAAGCTAGTGAGGGAGATAAGTGTTTCCAGCTTCAGAGATTTTTGCAGTTCGTTCCAGTCATTGGCAGCAGAGAACTGGAAGGAAAGACGACCAAAGGAGGAATTGGCTTTGGGGGTGACCAGTGAGATATACCTGCTGGAGCGCGTGCTACGAGTGGGTGCTGCATAGTGCAAGTGATCAATGCCGTTCGAGATTCTGCTCAGATTATTAAAGCAATTGTGAAGATCTCCACAGACCTGCGATGACCTGCTATCTTGAACCTGCATGCTTTCTATGATTACAGAAAAATACATTTATAGTTAGAGTAAGCTCAAAATGTGGCCATGGATGTGTTACTAATTTTAAGGTTGAATGTTACATTTGCTTGTAAAATAGCCTTAACTTTAGGCTTTAAGATGCATTAACCTTTTAATGTCAGATAAAAAATGGATTGACATCTTGGGTAAGCATGAACTTTATTAGGCTACAGATGAAATAAGTTATGATGAACTTCACAGGGTGGTGAAAGTCCACAGTGATGAGGTTGATGCTCCTTCCAATAAATATGGAGGGTCATATTCTGGTGACATGATGATCGATGCTTGGCTACCATTTGACAAATAAAAAATTATCTTGCACATTTATAATCTCGCACATAATAATCTCATAATATAATAGGCTATACCCCGCACTGTATCTGCAAGCTGTTGGCTAGAGCGCACGCGCCAATACCAGAGTGGGCACATTCGCTATACCTATGCAACATTTTTGGTGACAAAAACATCAGCTGGCCTAGAGTTGAAAATATGCAACTACCTATTCAGATAGGATGCAATTTTGGACCTGACATTTATTCATAATATTTGTGTTTCTCATTATTATTATTGTATATCATTGCTATTAATATAAGCCTATTTATTAATCAAAACCAGTTTTTTTACATGCAAAACCTGTTTTGTTTAATTCTGTTGAGACATTTTCATTGGCTAAATTAAATTCGATCTGTCTTTTTAATTGTATGCTCCATATTTAGTTTAAGATTACTAGGTCTGTTATAAAATAAACAACGTTAGCCTATTTCTGTCATTTGTTGGGTAGGGTAGGCACCAGCCTTTGTTGGTAATTGCTACAATATAGCCTGTTCAACACTTTTGTGAAGGTTTAAACCAGTTTGCAATTTTTTTATTTCTATCACACCCTGATCTGTTTCACCTGTCTTGTGCTTGTCTCCACCCCCCTCCAGGTTTCACCCATTTTCCACATTATCCCCTGTGCATTTATACCTGTGTTTTTTTGTTTGTCTGTTGCCAGTTTGTCTTGTCTCGTCAAGCCAACCCCCGTTTTGCCATACTCCTGTTTGCGTTAGTCCCTGTTTTCTAGGTCTTCCGGTTTTGACCATTCTGCCTGGCTTGAGCCTGCCTGCCGTTCTGTACCTTTTGGCACTGCCTTGGATTACTGACCTCTGCCTGCCTGCAGTTCTGTACTTTACGGACTCTGCCATGGATTACTGCCCTCTGCCTGCCCTTGACCTGTCGTTTGGCTGCCCCGCTTTGTAAATAAACTTCTGTGAGTCGAACTGTCTGCATCTGAGTCTTATTTTGGTCTTTGGCCAAATTAAATTCCAACTGTAATGCTGTGTTTGCCACAATATAATAGCCTGCTCATGTGTTCTCTATAAACAATACATTTGATACTAACATAATCAAGTTCAGAAACGTTTGAAGGTTTGGTGTGAATGTGGCTATTAAGCTTTAGCTACTGCAAGCCTATGATAGGAAGGCAGTGCTTACTGGTGCTCCAACTGACTCCTACAGTTGAACTTAGAGTTAATAGTGTTTCAAGCCTAACAGAGTTACTCCTATATTCTAACAATATAATGCTTATATTTATACAATATATTGTGATTGAAAATGTATGAATTAACCTCCTGTAAGTCTATGGGCCTGGGTTTTGATGAATAAAGAAGTTGTGGGTGGGTCAAGGCTTGGCCCCTCACTGGTCAATCAGAACGTGATCCATGGCAAAATATGTGGTTGCTTGAAGTTGTGTATTTATGTAGTTGAGTATTTACAGAAACTCAATAATTCGAATCAAATTCTAACCAAGACTAAACTCGTTTTAAATAGGCTTTGCCACACTTACAGGCACCATAATTTCTTCCCATGGGCATGTGATTAAAACAGACTATAGAGGGTTGTAGACACATCCAAACTTTTCACAGTAGCTGGACAAAGATCCAATATGAAGAGAATGGGAGAATGTCCACTCACCATTATACTGCTCCCAAATAGGCCTATGTCTTATGAACATAATGTTACAGATCAGATCGCATTCACACATCTCCAGAAGTTGAATTACATGAGCGAACATGGATGTTGTAACCATAAAACCAGGAAGGTGAATCATTCTAATAAGATTGCTTGTTTTTTGTAAAATTTTATTACAAACAATATATATTTTTTAATTAAACAACAAATACATGTCAAATGTAATGATATCATAAAACCACCAGGATAAGAAAGACACGCATTGCTGTTGAACCAGGCTTCCTTATAGTAGGCCTAAGGGAGGGCTTGGGTTTTGAACATATGAAAAAACAAGCAAATATTAGATACATTCTAAATGAGGTTCACCGGTATTCAACAAGGTTCTCATTTCATGATGCGTGGACACGTAGCCTACATCATAGAGGGGGTTTTACGCATCTTCAAAACGGGATCTGCATGGCTAAAATAATGTGGGCCTGCCTACAATGCATAGATAAAAAGGGAATATCAGCTCACTGTTTTACTGCTCTCAAACTTTATATTTTAATAATACTTCGGTGATTAAGATGTATTTCCAATCGGTCTCACGAGCCAAACCCTTTATTGACAGTCTTGACTAATTGCACTGGGCAGGACAAAACAACCTTCACTGAGAGGAAGGGAGGCTATCCTTGGTTTTTAACCAAATTAAATTAAATGGAGAAAAAACAATCGTTTTTTACGTTTCTAAATTCAAAGTAAACAGGCACAAAAAGCACATTAGGCTACTGTTGTTCCATGCGCATATGGGCAGTGTGCGTCAAGGCTGGATAGTCTGCGTTTCCGCTGTCAAAATTCATGCCATTAACAACTGCGTTACCGCTAAAACCAGCTTTTGGTTGGTCTTAAATATCGCTATAAACGCTGCCTGAAATTAGCACTTTGGATCGTGTTTTTAAAGACACGCCTCAAATATTTCCACCCCTCCCATCTGGGCGCAAGTGAGCTGATAGCCTGTAAAACAGGCCAATTGCCTAACCTGGCGTCTGGGCTGGAAAATGCCATTGCGCCAGTTTTTACATGACGAAATTTCAAACTAACATGGGTTTGACACTAGCGCCGCATTAACTAACGCCAGCCGAAAATAGAGCCCTAAATCTGTACAGCAGATGCAGTAGCCATCTGGCATAAAGAATTGCATGTCGGTGTTGTAGCATGCCACCGGCATATCTCTATCGCAATCTCTCTGGGGATAGGCCTAAACTTCTCTTCCTTTATATAGGCAATATATATATTTTTATATTCATATTTTACAGTGGACACCTAGGCCTATGCGTGCAATGCCCTGATGCATTTAGTGCTCAAATGATTGTTTTAGGAAAGTTGGCTATAAAGTTTTGTATGTGCTACACATCCAAACACAAGGAATAGTGTTTTTGTAATGTGTTTTAGGCTGTTTTTAAGGACATGTAAATGTGGCTCATTTAGCCAATATCCCTCCTTTAGTGGGGTGCTGGCTGCTCCAAATTTCTCAAATGTCTTTAAATGTCCAGTAAATTAACATCTTCCCCGGCATGTTGTCCACCAAATTTTCCTTAAAGGAAACCCTGAGGCCTCCGGAGTGGCGCATGGTCTAAGGCACTGCATCGCAGTGTTGCGGCATTACTACAGCCTAGGGTTCGATCCCAGGCTGTGTCACAACCCAGCCGTGACCGGGAATCCCATGGGGTGGTGCACAATTGGCCCAGCATCGTCCGGGTTAGGGGAAGATTTGGCCGGGGGGGCTTTACTTGGCTCATCGCACTCTAGTGACTCCTTGTGGTGACTTCGGTAGTCAGTTGAACAGTGTTTCCTAAGCGAGTGTTAAGAAGCGTAGCTTGGCGGTCATGTTTTGGAGGACGCATGATTCGACCTTCGCCTCTCCTCGGGGAGTTGCAGCGATGAGACAAGATTGTAATTGGGTCGCGTTTGGATATCATGAAATTGGAGAGAAAATGGGGGTAAAAAAATGTATTAATGAAATACTCGTACAGAGGGCTTGCAGTTGTGTCTCAAATCATCTAGCAACCGCACCAGATGCCATGTTGGAAGACCAAAGTCAGTTTGTTGGAAGTTCTCCAATCGTCCACATGGCTGGCTGCATTTTACTACCATCGGAAACTACCATCGGCAATAAGATTGCCCATTATTTTGTTTATTTAAGGACCCAGAAAACTGAGGAAT
Source organism: Salvelinus sp. IW2-2015 (assembly GCF_002910315.2). Taxonomy (NCBI): domain Eukaryota; kingdom Metazoa; phylum Chordata; class Actinopteri; order Salmoniformes; family Salmonidae; genus Salvelinus; species Salvelinus sp. IW2-2015. The sequence goes on from NC_036842.1 coordinate 48,695,840, forward strand.
TGGGAGAACCTATTCAAGTAAGTAAATATTTAAAAAACATGTATTATTAGCTAGCTAGCTTGCTACAGAAACTTAGTGTGCAGGCTAACTCAAATGAGCTGCTAATATAATGTTCGCTAGTTAGCTAAATTTACATACCGTATATCTAGCTAAGTGTATTAAATATCACCAGCTTTCTAATTCATATTAGCTAGTTCGCTAGCTATCGTGATGTATTTATTGTTGTAACTAAATGCATTTGTAGCTAGGTAGTTAGCTCAAAGGCAAGAAGGTAGAGACAACAATACATCATGCGACGCAGCCACAGCTGTCAGTAAGAGTGTCCATTGTCTTTGAATGAACAGATGGAGATAAAACTATCCAGTTTGAGTGTTTTTTGCAGCTCGTTCCAGTCGCTAGCTGCAGCGAACTGAAAAGAGGAGCAACCCAGGGATGTGTGTGCTTTGGGTACCTGTAACAGAATGTGAATGGCAGAACGGTGTTGTATGTGGAGGATGATGGCTGCAGTAGGTATCTCAGATAAGGGGGAGTGAGGCCTAAGAGGGTTTTATAAATAAGCATCAACCAGTGGGTCTTGCGGCAGGGTATACAGAGATGACCAGTTTACAGAGGCGTGCAGTGATGTGTCCTATAAGGAGCATTGGTGGCAATCTGATGGCCGAATGGTAAATAACATCTAGCCGCTCGAGATCACCCTTACCTGCCGATCCATAAATGACGTCTCCGTAATCTATCATGGGTAGGATGGTCATCTGAATCACTGTTTGGCAGCTGGGGTGAAAGAGGAGCGATTACGATAGAGGAAACCAAGTCTAGATTTAACCTTAGCCTGCAGCTTTGATATGTGCAGTGTACAGTCTAGCCATACTCCCAAGTACTTGTATGAGGTGACTACCTCAAGCTCTAAACCCTCAGATGTAGTAATCACACCGGTGGGTGAGGGGCATTCTTCTTACCAAACCACATGAACTTTGTTTTGGAGGTGTTCAGAACAAGGTTTAGGGCAGAGAAAGCTTGTTGGACACTAAGAAAGCTTTGTTGTAGAGTGGCCAATTGAGTATAAGACTGTATCATCTGCATATAAATGGATGAGAGCTTCCTACTGCCTGAGCTATGTTGTAAATTGAGAAGAGCATGGGGCCTAGGATCGAGCCTTGGAGTATAATAACCTGCTTGTTACTAATACATATGAGTTAGATTACTTGTAGACTTTGAAATTATATGAAATAGTGTTGATTATTTGAAGTTAAGTGTTTAAACTTGTTTTAATTGTTAACTTAAGTATTATTTAAGATGAACCAGTGTCGATGTTGATTAATAGCAGATCATATTCCTGCAATAAAGAGGGGAAGGCAATCTGTCTCTAATTTGTCTGTTTCCTTGTTGTATTCTCAAATTAACATTACCTTTTTGTTCAGTCATAAGCTCTCCAATTAGTTTTAATTGTCACAATGTCAGTATATCAGCCATGTGAAACCATTTTGCAGCTGATAATGGCATGCAACGCCAATGCAGCCATAGGTCTACAGCAGTGGTTCCCAACTCCAGTATGATGGCATTAGCCTTATGGGCATTTGCAATGCAGCCCCTGACATTGTGCATCTGAAGCTGATAATAGCTTAACTCATACATTGTTCAGCTTTATGTTCTCAATTTAAAAACAATAGCAGTACACAATGTACATGAGCCTAATCAGTATACTGGATTTTGTACATATATTGTGCTGACATTAAATTGTTTAAAGCAAACCAACCCTTGTAATCTAGGTGGTGAAATGTGTGGAAGCAGGAGATGGGATCCAAGTTCAATGCCAGATACTTTTCTCCCAGAAGGTCTGAGTAGCACTTGGGTGCCACTGTGATAATGAAGATGGTTTGCCTAAGACTACCACAACAATTACATTGTCTATGCTAAATTTCTTAAGGCTAGGGGGCACTATTTTCACGTCCGGATGAAAAGTGTGCCCAAAGTAAACTGCCTGCTACTCAGGCCCAGAAGCTAAGCTATGCATATAATTGGTAGATTTGGATAGAAAACACTCTAACGTTTCTAACAATGTTAAAAATTATGTCTGTGAGTATAACAGAACTTATTTGGCAGGCGAAACCCCGAGGACAAACTATCCAGGATTTTCTTTTTTTGAGGTCACTCTCTTTTCAATGGGTTTTCTATGTGGATTTAGATTTCTAAGGCACTTGCTTGCAGTTCCTATCACTTCCACTAGATGTCAACAGTCTTTAGAAATTGGTTGATGTTTTTCCTTTGAGAAATTAAGAAGTAGCCATTTCCTATCTGGGTGGATAGCCAAGTGTACTGTTGTGGTTGGGGCGCACGACCTGAAAGTTCGCTCCACTTTGTTTTCGTCTGGAATGGAACACAGTTTATTCCGTCTTAAATTTGATCGATTATTTACGTTTAAAAATACCTAAAGTTGGATTAGGAAAGTTGTTTGAAATGTTTGGATCAAGTTTACAGGTAACTTATTAGATAGTTTGTAGTTATGTTGCGCGAGTTGGAACCGGTGTATTTTCTGATTCAAACGCGCCAAATAAATGGACATTTTGGGGATATAACGACAGAATTTATCGAACAAAAGGACCATTTGTGATGTTTAATGGACATATTGGAGTGCCAACAGAAGAACATTTTCAAAGGTAAGGCATGAATCATATCGTTATTTCTGACTTTTGTGTCGCGCCTGACGGGTTGAATTATGATTTTCATGTGTTTGTTTGATGGGGTGCTATCCTCAGATAATAGCATGGTTTGCTTTCGCCGTAAAGGACGCGAAGGGATCACTAAGAAGTTAGATTGTAAATGAAAGAAAATAGTTGGGCTATAAGAAATACTTTTTATTCAATGGGGCTAGGCAAAGCTAGTTAGTGCTAAATACGGCTGCTAGATTCCTGACTAGAACCCCAAAAAATTATCATATTACTCCAGTGCTAGCCTCCCTACACTGGCTTCCTGTTAAGGCAAGGGCTGATTTCAAAGTTTTACTGTTAACCTACAAAGCGTTACATGGGCTTGCTCCTACCTATCTTTCCGAGTTGGTCCTGCCGTACATACCTACACGTACGCTACGGTCACAAGACGCAGGCCTCCTAATTGTCCCTAGAATTTCTAAGCAAACAGCTGGAGGCAGGGCTTTCTCCTATAGATCTCCATTTTTATGGAATGGTCTGCCTACCATGTGAGAGACGCAGACTCGGTCTCAACTTTTAAGTCTTTACTGAAGACTCATCTCTTCAGTGGGTCATATGATTGAGTGTAGTCTGGCCCAGGAGTGTGAAGGTGAACGGAAATGCTCTGGAGCAACGAACCGCCTTGCTGTCTCTGCCTGGCCGGTTCCCCTCTCTCCACTGGGATTCTCTGCCTCTAACCCTATTACAGGGGCTGAGTCACTGGCTTACTGGTGCTCTTTCATGCCGTCCCTAGGGTGCGTCACTTGAGTGGGTTGAGTCACTGACGTGATCTTCCTGTCTGGGTTGGCGCCCCCCTTGGGTTGTACCGTGGCGGAGATCTTTGTGGGCTATACTCGGCCTTGTCTCAGGATGGTAAGTTGGTGGTTGAAGATATCCCTCTAGTGGTGTGGGGGCTGTGTTTTGGCAAAGTGGGTGGGGTTATATCCTTCCTGTTTGGCCCTGTCCGGGGGTATCATCGGATGGGGCCACAGTGTCTCCTGACCCTCCTGTCTCAGCCTCCAGTATTTATGCTGCAGTAGTTTGTGTCGGGGGGCTAGGGTCAGTTTGTTATATCTGGAACTTGTCTTGTCCTGTGTGAATTTAAGTATGCTCTCTCTAATTCTCTCTTTCTCTCTCTCTCTCGGAGGACCTGAGCCCTAGGACCATGCCTCAGGACGACCTGGCATGATGACTCCTTGCTGTCCCCAGTCCACCTGGCCGTGCTGCTGCTCCAGTTTCAACTGTTCTGCCTGCGGCTATGTAACGCTGACCTGTTCACCGGACGTGCTACCTGTCCCAGACCTGCTGTTTTCAACTCTCTAGAGACCCAGGAGCGGTAGAGATACTCTTAATGATCGGCTATGAAAAGCCAACTGACATTTACTCCTGAGGTGCTGACTTTCTGCACCCTCGACAACTACTGTGATTATTATTATTTGACCATGCTGGTCATTTATGAACATTTGAACATCTTGCTATGTTCTGTTATAATCTCCACCCGGCACAGCCAGAAGAGGACTGGCCACCCCTCATAGCCTGGTTCCTCTCTAGGTTTCTTCCTAGGTTTTGGCCTTTCTAGGGAGTTTTTTTCCTAGCCACCGTGCTTCTACACCTGCATTGCTTGCTGTTTGGGGTTTTAGGCTGGGTTTCTGTACAGCACTTTGAGATATCAGCTGATGTACGAAGGGCTATATAAATAAATTTGGTTTGATTTTTGATTTGACAATGCTTTTAATTTCACCCATACAACAATAGCCTATTTAAGTAGAGTATGTTTAAAATATCATAAACTATCAAGGCTCAGGAGAAGACCCAGATGCATGCAGTTTATTACAGAAACAGGGGGTCAGGCAGAGGTCAGTAGTCCAGTGCAACACATTATGATGGGTTATTATATGAATATATGATAGCCACTGGATTTTTTGGGACAATCATGTCTTCCAGGGTATATGGATGTGATATTGTACAATTTGCCTCTTCCTTTTCATGGTCATGGCTAGAAGTGATCCAGCTTTTGTCAAATTAACGTGATATTTGACATTTCGTAGCAGATTAGGAGAATTTACGCAGCAGGTTAGGAAAATGAGGTTATAGTTAGGAAAAGGGTTAGGGTTAGCTAAAATAAAAAAATAAAACACTTTTGATGTTAATTTGACAAACGCTGGATCCTTTTAGCCAGGACCCATTTTTGGCCTAGATTACATGGTTGCATTTAAGACAAGGTCATTTTTTATTGATCTGTTGTCAGTGTCAGTAGAGTAGGCCTTTGTGCTTGCCTGTTTTGCATGTTATTTTGGAATTAATACGTGTCACATATCAGTTTGCAAACAATGTAATAAAAAAATATATATCATTGAGTTAATAAAGCCGCGTACAATCATGGTCTCTTTTTTTTCTTGAGTAAGGCAGCTCCCAAATGCAGGTGTTTCAGCAGAAAATACAGAGTGTTGGGCCGTGATTGGCTCAGTGATCTGTCACTCATGGGGACACTACGTCACGCCAAGTCTAAGGGTAAAGCTAGAAATTGGAACATTTGTTGCATATATTGTATATAATTATAAATATGACATCAACATTTTGAAAATCGGATTCCCCCAGCTGATCATTGTCTGCAACCGTCTGTGATAGTGAAGCATTGAAACAGACAGGGAGAGTGAGCTTGTCTGTGGTGGTCAGTGAACCTTCTGGCCCATAGCCCTGTGACACAAAAGCATGTTGAAGTGGCAAAGTCAATATCCACATTTATAAACACAGGGTAGCTACAGTTATTGATATTTGTGGGCGTAAACATTATTTTGAGTTAATTGTATGAGGGGGAGGGTGTTCAATTTATTTTACAGTACAAGGGGAGAGTCAAGTGAAAATATTTTTAACAGTAAATTTCGATCGGTCCCTAATGCAACACTTTTTGTTATCCTCGATATCACGCTGAAATCAATAGAACAGGGTGCAACCTTTTGGGGTGTAGCGCTTTTTTAACAAACACTTTTCAAAGGGCACAAGGACACGTGAATAACCTATACATGGTTGGTTAGATGAGAACTTGTAGAAGGCTTATACCTATATTTTGGAATGGCGGATATTGATTTTGGGAGGCTGCCATCATGGAAAAGGGAAGAAACCACTTTTTCTGTTAACTTCAGCGAATCACGACCTGCCATAGGGTATCAACAGTGACAAAGGTTGGCTGCTATTTAAAGGTGCTACACCTAGAATTTCTCAGAATTTCTCCGCTTTGTGGAAGCTAGGTGAATTGCACTAGGCACATTCAAAACAAATCCTCTCTCCCCCCGCATCACATTTTCCCATAACAAGGCTGAGGGTCGCGCTTGAGACTTATAATTTTGATTTTTTTGTTATTGGAAATATACTCCACAGCGATTTAGATGGTACAATGACTCCCTACACTGTTCAGTGCTTGTTTTATCACATAAACTGAAATTGAGCGAACAGTGTAGAATTTTAGAAACCTGGAAATTACAGAGCGATTTCTACATTGGTGACTGACCCGATTTCCACTAGATAACACAGTCACAAAGTCAAAACAGCTTTCCCATTTTGACAACAGATGCAACTCTGATGGGAGAAATCAATAGGTGAATATCACAGCCAATCACAACATTTGTGGGTAATATTATGGACATTTTCTGAAATTACAATGCAGAAATACAAAAAAATCCTGTGTAGCACCTTTAAGTGATAGTTTCACTGTAAAATCAGTGTATTGGTGTGTGGGCAGCAACTTTTAAAGAGACCATACCAAATTATCTTTGCCATTTGAGAAAGAAAATGATAGCTAAATCCTGCGACCCCCAGCACCTATAACAAAATCAACAGTACAAAACCAAAGCTATTGATCTGTTTTAAGCTATTTATTTTGTGTCATCGTGTTGATTATTGCTTTCATACCAACATCACCAATCTGAGGCCAATGGATGTGTAATTTCCCCCAATTCGATTTGGTCAAACGTCAGTTTGTGTAATGTAGTAGGCCTAATACTGTCCATATCATGGAAAAGCTCCCCATAGTGACTGTGCAACAGTTCATTCCATCGACTTCCCTACTATATTCGTTTTTGTATTTGTACAGATTCCCAAATGAATGTAACAACTAATTTTACTATTGGGGTACATTTACACTCTTTTTCAACTAATCATCTTTTCATGGTGAACGGGTCCTCACATTTGGACGAGCTCCCTCTGCGGTTGATGTGTCTACGAGGGTGCGCGTGCCGCTTTGGGAATCGTATTTGCTTTGTTTTCAAAGATGTGTCACTCCAGTCAGCCTACACACACTGAACAGATGGCGACCACGAGGTTAGAAGAGATTATCGAAGAGGAGGATATTTTCCTGAACAACAAAAGCCAAATTTGTCTTTTATATAGGCCTGCATAGAGTTTTTTTGGGAAAGGCGTCCGGGAAAGTACGGAAGGGAGCTGTCAAAATGACAACAACGGACAACCAGCTGGACGAGTTCATGCACCTCGCGCTAAGAAAACAGCTATCCTACAGGTAAATGGATATCTATAATAACAATTTAAATAGCCTACTAACGTTACCCGTGTCTTTCAGTCAACTTTGGATGAGAGTGCTGTCCCAGGCTATTGCTTTTCCTCGGAGTCAGACTGCCGTAATCATGAATTCAAGTCTGAATGAATTACCATACAGTGGGAAATACTGTATTTAGGAATGTGAATGTTATATCCGTTCTAACTCTTAAATACGTTTTGAATGAGATTATAGACTAGTTTTAGGCTAGGCTACAATATAACAGTGCTTGTTGATAATTCCATGAACCATGCTTGTCAATAATGCCTGCTCCTTTGTCCAACCAACATGACCCATAAACAGAAGTAGCCCAACTTGGGTATCTAGTAGACCAGTTGATTATAACAGAATGAAATTGTTTTTTTTTCTTCCATCTATGTCAAATACATTTTTTTGAGGACAAAGCATGAAAGAGTCATGGTCCTTTACTCTTTCCAATTCACTTCCTGAAGAGGAGGGGTTATGAATATTTTCAGTTTCTATTCATTTTTCTCAACAGCTGGATTTTGCACTGACTAAGGCTAAATGTAATTAGAGAGAGAGAGAGAGAGAGAGCTCTGGTATCATCATCACTTTGATCATCCATAAACAGGCACAAAGCGACCCGTATCATCTCCCCAGTGATATCCTGTTCTTGTTCACACATTAACCCAATTAGGAGGCATCTGTCTGTTTTTTTTCTTCAAAGCTGTCATCTGAGATACAAGCCTATATCCATCATATCCCACTTAGACAACCATACCCTTTGAAAGACCTACACAGGGCTCATTAAAAGATCCTAATGATATTAAAGCCACAATGCCCCTTTTAATAGGACTGTGACTCATCTACTTGTTTTTTTTTGTGTGTTTCCAACAGTGTCTTGTGTCTTTTGAAAAAGAGGGATTCCATTTTCAGTGCTGCTGTGGCTTCTTAAATCTGATTATCAGACCTTAAAAGATGTGTGTGTGTGTGTGTGTGTGTGTGTGTGTGTGTGTGTGTGTGTGTGTCTCATTTCATGTGCTCCACACTGCATTCATGATGCCATCTGTGTACAACTTCCTATGTTGGCAGGCCTGTGTGTTTGTGGAAGCAGGATGTCTGGCATACATGGTTCCGATCACACCTAAGCCCTATACTACGAATCAGGTTTGAGGTAACTTTGGTTATCCCGAGTTCAACTCGGGATAACCGGTACCACGAAAGTGGCTTACCTTTTGACCAGGTACATTTCTATGGCAACGAATCCGTTAGAAATAACCTGCTCCGGGGCAGGCTAACTTAGGGCTAACTCCATTTATTTTGAATGAAGTGTCTGAGCCGCGAGTTGAGGACAAATGAAATCAGAGTCTCTCCGTCTCGCAAAGATTGCGTCATCATCCCCTTCATTTGAGTAAGACGACTGATAAACGTTTGATTTAATCAAATGTTGTTTTTGTGTGTCAATCTTTTTTGTAATGTTATAATACCTACCACATTGCACATTTAGACATGACAGAATGCATTTGAAACTTCACTCACACTAAAACTTTTTTATGACAATACAATTATTTTAGTGATACTATTTCACACCATAGCCTACTGAATTTGCAAGAATCCTTTTCTTTCAATTTGATTTTGGCACAAATGAAAATGTGGCACTGACTCGCCCATTGATGGCTGTTTCAGCATTGTCTCGATGTAGAGTTCGAACTAGCCACGTGCATCATGCACGAGCAGTTACACGCCTGCTAGAGTTAGCGGCAGGCTGACAAGCAATATCCACCGTTGTAATATGGATAAAGCCTGAGCTAGCTAGCTTTAGAAAACCCTGAGCAGATCTAGCTTGCTTCGTAGTATACCACTCTGGTGCCAACTATACATTATGATACTACATGGGTTGAATGGTCTGTGGTCATGCATTTTTTTTAAATGTAAATTATAGATAGACTAACTGGCCAGAAACAGGTTTCCATTTTACATGACCACTGAAATGCAGCTCAAAGGAGATGTTTATGAAGGACATGAACCTGCATGTTGAGAAGTGTATGGGGAGTCTCAGGTTGTCATGCCAGATCTCCGAGAGGCTCTCTCACTCTCACTCTGTGTGAGTGTGCGAACAGTGACCAGGAGAGAACCGGGTTCACAGATATCTGTCTCCTGAGGACCCCTCACATGTAATCTTGTTTTCTGATAATCTAACTGAGTGTCAGGGTTATTTCACTGGTAAGAAACCTGATGTCAACCTGGTGTTTGCCCCGAGAAGCACCTGATGAACCATAACAAACAATGAAACTTTGTTTTGCTCTTGTGCCTTCAAGGCCTTTGAAATGACACAGAATTAATTTGAGAGTCATTTCAGGTCGTTTGGATGAAAGGTGGAATTATGTTGATCTACATGTATATCCCATGAATTGTAACGTAACCAGTACACTGTGAGTCAGAAGAGACTTTCTGTAGACGCACACTAACCATATTACTTATTCACTGTTCTTCTATGGAGACCTATCCCATATAGCTATTCAAAACTCAAAAGACATGCACACTGAGTACAGTTACATGCACACAATAATACGATTCTTTTGAATAGTCAGATTAAGATAATAGTTAGATTTCAAAGTTTGCATGCTTTGTAGGAAGAACGATTTTCCTAATAATCTTGTTTACATGGACACATCTGAAATCAGGCTACCTGATGGGGCAGAAAATCACTCATCAAAATTCAAGTTCTTCCACAGCGAGCGACCATTATATTATTGGGAAGTTCAGACATATAAAGTTTGTATGTGAAAACTATTTCACTTCACTCCCGCAAAAGAAGGAAGCTTGCGCTGCTCCTGCTAGCAAATACACAGCTGTGACTCTGATTTAAGGGGTTTACATGTCCTAATGATTTGAAAAGACTTTGCAGAAAACCAGTGGTGAGTGGGTAAAGTCACTGGTTAAGCCAAGCCATAAAAAAAAGCCATATTGCAACTTATGTGTTGTGATAATTGCTTTGTTTGCTCTATAACCTGTTAGTTCATATGCCATGTGACTGTGATATGTTTTTTAATGAACCTTTATTTAACTAGGCAAGAATATATTCAACCGCACCTTTGTTTCATCACAAAACTGGAGAGCAACCTCTTTATGGTGAAGTCCACAAAGCATATTGCATGTAACGAACAGTTACATGACCTACAGCATTTTTCGGACTACCAAACAGCTATTGATTTAGAACTACAGAGAGTTACTGCAAGTCTCAAAGAAAACAGGAGCTGCCTCCACTATTCCAGCACCATTTCAACTTCAACATTTCAAGTCATCAAATCACCAATGCTTAGTCTAATACAGTGACAACTAAAAGATACCAAAAACAATTTAGTCCAATCAACGTAAGCTAAATGTGATGGGGCTGTCCATGGTTCTGATTTGTGTGTGTTTGCGCAAGTAGAAAAACATGTTGTCTCACCCTACTTGTAGAGAAACGCCAATGCCATTCTGACTCTGTCATACAGTACACTCTTTTATTTTTTTGTTGTACTAGGCTACCTGGCTAAAATGCTTGCCTGCTAGCCTAACTTCCTTTCATGGGCAACGTTAGCTAGTTAACATTAGCCTTCTACATCTAGCTACATATTGAACTTCTTCCTCTCAGTCCAGGGGCACAATGTATTTTATGGTTGAATCAGAATTGCCATTATAATCATTGGCCAGTACGGAGAATTAAGTCAAATCCCTATCTCCATCCATGGCTAATTTAGGAAAGTGACAATTTTTGTCTATCTAGCTTGCTAGCCACTGGAGGACAACAACAAAACGAGATGCAACAATTCAAGTTGTTTCTATCGATTTAAGTATTTCTCTGTGATAGGAGTGAAGCCAAATCCAAACTGGCTTCCGTTAACAACTTTTTTGTTGTTGGGTGTGTTGGGACCATTCACAGTTGAGCTCACTCAGTTTAGCTCAACGCTGATTGGCTACATTTACATTTAAGTCATTTAGCAGACGCTCTTATCCAGAGCGACTTACAAATTGGTGCATTCACCTTATGATATCCAGTGGAACAACCACTTTACAATAGTGCATCTAACTCTTTTAAGGGGGAGGGGGGTTAGAAGGATTACTTTATCCTATCCTAGGTATTCCTTAAAGAGGTGGGGTTTCAGGTGTCTCCGGAAGGTGGTGATTGACTCCGCTGACCTGGCGTCGTGAGGGAGTTTGTTCCACCATTGGGGTGCCAGAGCAGCGAACAGTTTTGAATGGGCTTAGCGGGAACTGTACTTCCTCAGAGGTAGGGAGGCGAGCAGGCCAGAGGTGGATGAACGCAGTGCCCTTGTTTGGGTGCTATTCTTTTATACTTTTTTATCAAGGGAGGCCAAATGCTCGCTGGCTTCCCTTGCATTCAATGCAACGGACGGCAACAATGTCATACTCTTTATGACAAGACCGCATCAGATAGATGGCCTGCATATACAGAGACAGAGGGGAGCTGATTCGCCTGCTCAGAGGCTACATTCAGCCTCTTACGACCTGAAGGAAAATTACGAAAACACAGAGAGACAAAAGATACATAATTGTATGTTTTGTTTCTTATTTTCTTGGTAAAAAAATTGGGGGAAGCCTGGCTTCCCTTGGCATCCATGAATACACGCCACTGCTGAAAACCAGGTGTTGTAATGGTGTGGGTCCTTTGTAGCTCAGTTGGTAGAGCATGGCGCTTGTAACACTAAGGTAGTGGGTTTGATTCCTGGGACCACCCATTTGTAAAATGTATGCGCGCATGACTAAGTCGCTTTGGATCAAAGCGTCTCCTAAATGGCATATATTTGTAAACTCAGCAAAAAAAGAAACGTCCCATTTTCAGGACCCTGTCTTTCAAAGATCATTCGTAAAAATCGAAATAACTTTACAGATCTTCATTGTAAAGGGTTTAAACACTGTTTCCCATGCTTGTTCAATGAACCATAAACAATTAATGAACATGCACCAGTGGAACGGTCTTTAAGACACTAACAGCTTACAGACGGTAGGCAATTAAGATCACAGTTATGAAAACTTAAGACACTAAAGAGGCCTTTCTACTGACTCTGAAAAACACCAAAAGAAAGATGCCCAGGGTGCCTGCTCATCTGCGTGAACGTGCCTTGGGCATGCTGCAAGGTAGCATGAGGACTGCAGATGTGGCCAGGGCAATAAATTGCAATGTCCGTACTGTGAGACGCCTAAGACAGCGCTACAGGGAGACAGGGCGGACAGCTGATCGTCCTCGCAGTGGCAGATCATGTGTAACAACACCTGCACAGGATTGGTACATCCAAACATCACACCTGTGGGACAGGTACAGGATGGCAACAACAACTGCCCGAGTTACACCAGGAATGCACAATCCCTCCATCAGTGCTCAGACTGTCCGCAATAGGCTGAGAGAGGCTGGACTGAGGGCTTGTAGGCCTGTTGTAAGGCAGGTGCTCACCAGACATCACCGGCAACAACGTCGCTTATGGGCACAAACCCACCGTCGCTGGACCAGACAGGACTGGCAAAAAGCGCTCTTCACTGACGAGTCGCGGTTTTGTCTCACCAGGGGTGATGGTCGGATTCACATTTATACTGTACTTAATACAGCTGGTGGCCACACCAGATACTGACTGTTACTTTTGATTTTGACCCCCCCCCCTTTGTTCAGGGACACATTATTCCATTTCTGTTAGTCAAATGTCTGTGGAACTTGTTCAGTTTGTCTCAGATGTTGAATCTTGTTATTTTCATATAAATATTTACACATGTTAAGTTTGCTGAAAATAAACGCAGTTGACAGTGAGAGGACGTTTCTTTTTTTGCTGAGTTTATATACAGTACCAGTCAAAAGTTTGGACGCACCTACTCATTCCAGGGTTTTTCTTTATTTTTACTATTTTCTACATTGTAGAATAATAGGGAAGATATCAACACTATGAAATAACACATACGGAATCATGTGGTAACCAAAAAAGTGTTAAACAAATCAAAATATATTTTATATTTGAGATTTTTCAGTTGCCACCCTTTGCCTTGATGACAGCTTTGCACACTCTTGGCATTCTCTCAACCAGCTTCATGAGATAGTTACCTGGAATGCCTTTCAATTAATAGGTGTGCGTTGTTACTTTAAATATTAATTTGTGGAATTGCTTTCCTTCTTAATGCGTTTGAGCCAATCAATTGTGTGACAAGGTAGGGGTGGTGTACAGAAGATAAACGTATTTCGTAAAAGACCAAGTCCATATTATGATTAGAACAGCTCAAATAAGCAAATAGAAACGACCGCCCATCATTACTTGAAGACATGAAGGTCAGTCAATCCGGAAAATGTCAAGAACTTTGAAAGTTTCTTCAAGTGCAGTCGCAACAACCATCAAGTGCTCTGATGAAACTGGAGGAGGTGTGATGGTGTGGGGGTGCTTTGCTGATGACACTGTCTGTGATTTATTTAGAATTCAAGGCACACAGCATTCTGCAGTGATACACCATCCCATCTGGTTTGCGCTTAGTGGGACTATCATTTGATTTTCAACAGGACAATGACCCAAAACAGACCTCCAGGCTTTGTAAGGGCTATTTGACCAAGGAGAGTGATGGAGGGCTACATCAGATGACCTGGCCTCCACAATCAACCGACCTCAACCTAATTGAGATGGTTTGGGATGAGTTGGACTGCAGAGTGAAGGAAATGCGGCCAACTAGTGCTCAGCATATGTGGGAACTCCTTCAAGACTGTTGGAAAAGCATTCCTCATAAAGCTGGTTGAGAGAATTTCAAGAGTGTGCAAAGCTGTCATCAAGGCAAAGGGTGGCTACTTTGAAGAATATAAAATAAATTTGATTTGTTTAACACTTTTTTTGGTTACTACATGATTCCATAACATATTTCAGAGTTTTGATGTCTTCACTATTATTCTACATTGTTGAAAATCGTCAAAATAAAGAAAAATCCTTGAATGAGTAGGTGTGTCCAAACTTTTGACTGGTACTGTATATTAGGGCTTGGTGGTATACCATATTTTACTATATACTGGTATTGATGCTTTGACCGGTTTGGGTTTTTACTTTACATTTGATAACAGTTTTTAAATGTTTGGTTTGTTAAATGTGATATGCAGTGTGTGACGTCCATTTTTATAGTAAACACCGCTACTTGAGTCATCCCTCTTCGCTCTCTCTCTCTCTCTCTCCATGCCACTTTCCACACAGACCTAGCCCTGTCCCCTGTCACTAAACAAGCGCTTTTGTTGTTGCTTGACCACGAGAGACTTGCGTTCAGTCTGTATGGTCAATGCAGCACATGCAATAATGTTGATGACAACGATGTTGTTTCCACTTCTTAATATAAATCCACAAGCGTTCTATAATTACACAATTAGTTTGTGTTTCTTACACCTGTAAACAGCTAGTTTGTCTTTTCTTTGCAAGTTAAACTAAATCGTGTTACCTGGCTGGCTAGGTAGCTAGCTAATAAATGTACTGAGTCAGATCAAAAATAGCTAGCTAATACAGCCTGATACCAGTTCTGGTGTAGGACTAAATCAGCATGTTGTTTGTGCAACAGTATTTTCTAAATCAAAGAGGAATAGGCGAAGCATGAATATGTTGGCTATATGAAGAAACATTTAATGTAATAAAGATGATAGGGTTCCCTAGGAAACACTGAACATCATCCTAGCCTGTTACAATAACTCCTCCCTGTTTTTTTTTTTTCATTTGTTGTCATGTCAAACAACACTGTATTCAAAGTGCCCACTATTATATTCTAACTATAGAATTAGAATAAACATTATATTTCCATGATTCCAACAGTTCACCCAAGTGTTTTAATCTAAATTGCAAGTCAAATCGCAATTTCAAAATTTGGTTAAAAATAAGGCAATTGTTTTTGCCCATATCATGCAGCCCTACATGGCAGTGTGGATTGATCTCAAATGAGTACAGAAAATGCAGAAATTGATGGAAATGCAGGAAATTATTTTAGGTTGAAGTTGAATTGAACAGTATTAAACAATCAGAATGGAGAAAGACCCATTGAAATCACTTAGAATGGATGTGTTACCACTGTATGGTCACGCACTACTCATAAAGCAAATTTAGAATTTGTATTATTCAAATACATAAAATACCATCGTACCGTCAAACATTTGAAAAATAGCTTGATAAGATATTTTGGCCATGTCGCTCAGGACTAATATATACAGTTTATATATATTACAGTTGGCGTATGCTTACTTCGATTATGACCGTAGGCCAATTTAAGATAAGCAGAGTAAGGTGTTTACATGACTAATGTCATACTCAACTTACTGCCATGATCAGTTTAATATATAATTATTAATGTGCATGTAAACATACTCTCACTGACTGACAGAATGGAGAACATCAGTACAGTGGTTGCTTGACTGAACTTTGAACACCAAGCCCCAAAAGTAATTCCTACTGCAGGCAGCTAGCTCAGTAACATCTTATCTGCATCCCAAATAGCACCCTATTCCCTATTGAGTGCACTACTTTGACCAGGGGCATCTTAATTGAATCAGGCAGCCCTGTTGCACGTCACCTGAGCAGTTGTTCGAGTGAATCAGTCAGAGGTGGTGTGTTCGTTTGTGGAGAGAGGGTGGGCACTGGGCAGGACACCTGGGCTGGCACATCAAACCATTGCCTTTAAATTACTTTAATTCATCAGAGGGACAGACAGAGAGTAGCCCGGTGTCCAGCAGAGATAATCCTCAAAGGGGGGGGGGTTCTGATTCAGAC
The DNA here is from genome assembly GCF_002910315.2 of Salvelinus sp. IW2-2015. Taxonomy (NCBI): domain Eukaryota; kingdom Metazoa; phylum Chordata; class Actinopteri; order Salmoniformes; family Salmonidae; genus Salvelinus; species Salvelinus sp. IW2-2015. The sequence goes on from NC_036842.1 coordinate 48,711,796, forward strand.
ATTAAAGGGAATGATGCATAAAAGGAAATGAGCTCATCCATGATGCTCCCTGGGTGGCAGATGCCATGCCGAGTTGTTGCATTCAAGTATCACATTTTGATTACTTACTTACCGTAACCTGATAAATAACATGGTCATTACAATGACATATTGGCTGTTTATGATTTTACCTGATGGTTGCATTGAGTTTAGATGAGCCTATATCATATTCTGGTAGATACTAGCTGTGTCACTAAAATACCTGCGTTCAAATACATGCATATTTGAATTTTAAATACTTATTTTCTGTGTATATGAGTTTTCAAATATTGTGGCAGAATCAACTTCTTCTATATGAAGTACTTGAAATTATTTTCTAATAATTTCTATAAATATTTAAAACGACTTGTTTCCAAATACATTTTAAATACCCCTAGAATAGTGATGGGAAGTTCGGCTCTTTTTACTGACTCAGATCTTTTCAACTCGTTCAGTCAAAATAACAAATCTTTCGTCATTTCGTTCATTTGATTCAGTAGGCTAATCCTGCGAGTACGGAGGACCCCCTACCGGCGAACGAGGAACAAAAAAATCGGAAGAATTATGATTCTACGAGCCTCGTTCACCATAGGGGCCTTATTGCAGCTGTTTTGTGATTGAGACTTTTAAACGTGTGCTTCAGATATTTGCTAGGCATACAACTACGATTATTTCTTGATACTGCCTTTGAAATTAGGTTTAGTTGCTGCCGCAACTGGACTAGATTGTGAACGACTCAATTGCATGAGTTGACTGCCGCGAAGGAGATAAGCACAATATCGTTCATGAACTGCAACAGCCCCCCAAACGATTCGTTCTCGAGTTCGAGCTTGTTGAAGCAGGCTGTATGTTTTGGTAGTCAATAACATTCAATAGTCAATTAATTGCACTCATGCACTTGCACTTAATTGCACCATGCGATCAATTAACAGTTTAAAACATGTATATATTTTTTGTCGATACTTTCTGCAGCACGATCTATTTTCCTGCGGAAGAGTGCTTATTAATCCTGTTTTATTCATTGCAGCCAGCAGGCGAAATGAATGACTAAAATGAACGAGTCACTCTGAAAAATGAATCATGACTCTCGAGTCAGTAAAAATAGTAATTAAAAAAGAACGAGTCGTTCGCTAACTGCACATCACTACCCTAGAACCAAACAGACCTGGGATCGGTTTCCCAAAATCATCTTAAGACGAAGTGCATCGTTATAACCTTCGTGGTTGCATCGTTAAATCTCCAAGCTGTTTCTCAAAACCATCGTTATTAACGTTCCACTTGAAAACGCTCGTAATCTAACGCCTGCCTCAGATGTGGTGTGCTTCGTTAGATGCTTTTTTGCCCTCCCGCATCACTTTATACACAGAAGATCTCCACTAACCATAGAGGCACAATATATTGAGAATGTGCTTATCCTCCCGCGAACTTTAGACTATGCATATGCACATTTTCTAGTGGTTGAAGTATTGCATTGCAAAAAGGCAAAAGTTGCTTCGTAGCCTTGTGCAAATGGGGACTATACTGTATGATGATTTATTCAGAACAAAAAAGCAGGTAGCTAAATATAATGACAAGATGCAATCATTTGCTGGTAGTAAGAAGAAAATCTATTTATTTGTATCTTTGCATTCTAAAATAATTAGAAATGTATTTCATTTCCATGATCATTGCAGAATAAATTCCTAAACTTTTCTGACTGTGACGGTTTCATTCTCGCGAAATAGCATATAGGCCTACAACAAGTTAGGATAGGCTACCATTTGCCCCATCTCTCATTTAATTGGACCCTCTTCGCGGTAGTAAACAAATAAGCTGCTGGTATTTAAAGTATTTTTCCCTATGCCGAGTTCTGTTTTCTATATATATATATATTCTTCCTGGTTTTGGATTTCTTTCAGTGTTTTAACTCTCAATATTACAATTATTCTTAGAGAAACAACAAAAATGCATGTTCTGTGTCCATGTCTATGCTTAAATACTAACAAATGTAATTGCGCATCTAGCAAGAGAGTAATGTGTCAGTCTGGCGATGTTTCTGTTAGGTCTACTGCTGCACCACATGTCATGGCAGAGTTTGTAAAACAATGGCCACCGAATTGATACAAATAATAATGATATAGTTATTTCAGGTAAGCCTACTTTGCAGTTAACATTTAATTGAGATGGTTTTTGGGGAAAGTCTTTGTTTACCCACACGACTGTTATCACTAGCATCGCTAACTGGCTACATACGGCGTGATAAACAAACGCGCGCACCAAACAGACAGACGGGGGCAATATTCATGGGAATTAATTGGCAGATATTGTGTTGCGTTTGGCTTTTTAAGCCAATAGTGGCTAACCAGGGGTGGGATAATGTCAATGTGGCTTTGATTGAATAGTAGCCAGGAGCTTTTTGTTTGTGACAGCTTGCGATGGAACAAATTAGAAAATGTACTTTCAGAATTGCTTGGATTAGCTCGCAATCTACCTGTTGGAGACCCCTACTCAATGTGATCCGATTCGAAGCGCATCTTAATGGTAGAATAGATGGTTCACCATTTTCATTGACGTTTGTAGGCTACATCTAAATACTGTAATGTCAAATTTCTCGAGCAGCATAGACAATATTTAATTTTATAAGCACAATACATATCATAACTATCGCACCTTTCTGGCCATGATGAGTTCATATTCACGAAGTAGCAATACAACAAAATACCATGGACATCTCATTTAGTTGGGCCTATTAGATAGATAGGCTATTGTAATTTCAAGTTTTGGTGAACAGACAGTTGATCTTTTACATTGAAGTGTGTCGCTAACACTGTAAATTGGCCTGCTGGCCTGCTGCACTGCCTTTACGGGCAGTGCAGCATATTTAGGTTTGGGAGAAAGTAAATGCAAAACATTATTGAATTCAAATAATCTGTTTACAGGTCCACAACAATTTGCAATTGTCTTTGTGTTTCAGAAACGGTCAGATACAGCAAATGTCACTGCAAAAAAAAGCATTCTGCTAACGCATCCAAAGACATTTGATCAAGTTCGCCGTTGATATGTCCTTTAGATATACAATGTTGGCCTAATTCTAATACTTCCAAAGTATACAGCAAATAAAGGTGTTATTGTCACCAGAAAAGTTGAATTATGGGTGTTAATCAAGCAGAGTTGTAAAGCTTGTTCACTCGCACACAGTTTTATGACAGGTCAGATTTATAACGGGAAACATGGTAAGTATGGCGTGCGCCAAGTTTATAAATCTCTATTTTTGTGTGTGCACTGTCTTTTCATAAATGGGGCACTCAGATATTTAGTGTTACATTTATCCAACGGTTATAAATGAGGCCCCTGGTCTTGCAGTTACACTAGTTAACTAACTGTTACTCAAAAAATATGGACAAAGTCTTTCAGTTACACTAGCTGACTAGCTGTGTCTCAAGTTTTGGACAAAGTCTTTAATTTTTCAACTGTCCTGAACTTGACTCTAGAACTTGACATTCCCTGCTGGTCCCGCAGGAGTCCTGTTCCCATGTCAACTTCTAATGCACACTGCCTGCATGCTACAACCCACACACACACCAGTTGGTGGACACCGCTGTACCGCAGAATGTTCCATCTGCCCGTTTCTGTTTGGTACAGTGCTGAGTGAGGGAAGAGGAGGGCCTTTTTCTCTACTTCATTTGGGATAGCTGATGAAGTGTGCATATATGGAGTGATGGTTCTGCTTGTGTGTGTGTGTGTGTGTGTGTGTGTGTGTGTGTGTGTGTGTGTGTGTGTGTGTGTGTGTGTGTGTGTGTGTGTGTGTGTGTGTGTGTGTTGTTGGTTGTTCAGCTGTGTCAGTGTGTGTGATTTTACTGAAAATCTGTTCGAATTGAAAATGATGAAAATCGAAGCTGTGCTTGGTGTCTTTTGTATATTCATCATGCCTGCACTGGAAACACATGACACTTCATAACACACCAAGCCATAGACTAGTGTAGCTTCTCTAGTTTGCCAGAATATGTCCATTTCTAATTTTGTAATTTAACGTGTTCACAGTGTACTTCCCCTTGTAGTTTGATTGTAACTGAATACACCAGTTGCAATAGAACAGCATCGTTAACAGCATTCAGATGTGAACAGCATCTGACCAACATTGTATAATACCGCTCCTTGTCAATTCCATGCAGTGTTGAGATGGTGTCCTACTCGTAATATCCGATTCTGTCTGTGGGTTTTGTTGTGTGATAACTAACTCTGCTCGGCCCCATGAGCTGACCTCTGTCAGTGATGTGTCATGACAGTCAGCCAGGCAGAGGAGGTTTGCTGGATGGGTTCAAATTGATAAGTGACCTTAAATGTCAAACCATAAAAACAATCCCCATCCCGCCCACGCACAGAACGGGGGAAACCGCAACCCTTTTGGGTAAGACCTGTTTTTTTTTCGACTCCCTCATCATCAAACGAAACCGTCATCAATGTGAGAACACACATCTATCCGCTGCCATGCAATACTGTGGTGTTCTCGATTGTGGGAGCCACGAGTCTCTCTCTATCTCTATAGCCCCGGGGCTGGAGCTGGTAGGACTGAAATAGTGCTGCTGTTCTTGTGAAAATAGCAGACTGACTGCACAGGCTGGCAAAATGACCTGTCAGGCAACCACAGCAGCACATACAGTACATGCCCATGTGATTGCTTGTTATGAACCCATGCCTGCATGGCTAATGAGGGCCTGCTGTAACATGGCATATTCATTAATCGCAGGTCCCTTGTAACAAGTGCACCCCATGACCAAAGCGAATATAGCTATTAACCCAGTCACACACATACTATATATAGAAAACCCCTGAGACTATACTATAGTATAAATTGTCATTTTTCTCTGCTTACTATATGACGTGGTTTGACCATGTGATGTGAAATAAAGAGGCCTTTGGTCACGGTCACTAAACATCAATCCTTTCTCTCACTTTTTGAAGATGTTTCCTGTTTAGTGATTGCAGTTAGTGGCACTGCAATCACTTACACAAGACGTGACCTATTTTGTAATGACTTAGTACTGGTTTCCAGTTTCTTAACAAGAAGAAGATGATTAGTAATATTGTCCGTAACAATGGGGAAGTTGAATCAGGATACGGAGAACAATAAAAAGGCTTTAAGGGGGGCTCGCTCTTGGTGACTTTGTAGTCTCTCGTAACAGACTGTGGACTCTGAGTTTAGGTTTTTGTGGTCTGCGTCGAGAGATAGGGGACTGACAGGATATAAACACAAATGAAGAAACATCAGTGCAAAAGGATCTTGCCTTGTCACAGGTAATGTGGGAGGCACCAACCTACTCTGATTAATTGCACAATTTATTTTACTAAACACACCAAAGTAAAATTGTACCCGTTGAAAAATGTAGTTCTGTGCTGTATCCTATCGTTAGAATATTGGCTGCTGCCTTGTTGTTTTCTGTTGGCGCTGGTGCAGCAGAGAAAGCATATGTCCTCTGTCTGCGTGGGCTCATGTGTGGGTGTTGGTAAAAAAAAAAAAAAAAGCAGATATGGATTTTTGTTGCCGGTAAAGTAAATCACTTCTCTACTGTATAGTTGCTCACTTATGGCCTTTGTTTTCCTGTATTGCAAATGTATCACGTCCTATGCTAGACATTTACCCTCTGAACATTTAATTTCTATCTGACTGGCTTTATCGCTTTTAGCTGTGTTGACATGTCAATTCAGTCCTTAGTCTGCTTTCAAGTTTAAATATTGAGGCATGATGCGTGAGTAATTGTCATCGCACACTCAGCATCTTCCTCAATGATTGAATTACACTGTATCTTCACTAGATGGAGCCCAAACCACTCCAAAATGGTTTGCCCCAAATATCTGCTATCATCACCCACTTGTACATTTTTTGGCCTCTGCATCCCTCTGAAAGTATGTTGTAACATGCATACAACCTCTTTACACATACCTCTGCATTACTTTTCACCTTGTGAAATACAGTAAGTTTAAACAGATTTTTTTGTTGTTGTATCATCTATTGATTAGGCTTGATATGAACTATTACCTGGGTCATGTTTATTAAGGCATTAAACAGAAGAAAACGGACTGAAACCTCCCAACGGTTTCCATGAAATACGCTTTAGTTTTATTTTCCTGTACGGTGTGCCCTAATGAAAACCACCATGGCCTAAAAACTGACTAGACTGTACACCCATGCAAAGTGTTCTTCTTTTCCCCATGGCTTATGTTTGGGTGTTTCACTTATCCAAATGAGGGGGGATGAGGGGATTACTGATTTTGGGAAATGTGTCCTTCTAAATGTAGATTTAATGATTTGTCCATGGGGGTGCTCATTTGTATAGACTGAATTTTGTACTGTAGGGGATGTAGCTATTCCCAAAACTGGTGGCTGTTCCATTGTGATTTTCAACAGAAAATGCCATAGGCATGTTTGACTGCTGTTACTTAGTAGTAGGCCTATTTGTTATTGTTTCGTTGAGGTTTTGATATTTTACTTCTGGATAATAGGAACTTCGATAACACATCACAGAGTATCAAATCAGAATCATCTACCATGTTCTCTGCATTCTGAAAACACAATACACAGAATGCGTAGATGTTTTTGATTTGATACTCTGTGATGTGTTCTCTCAGTGACCTGTAACCTTAGATAAGATTGGCATCAATGCTCTTGTATTTTCATAGAGCTTTAATATCTAGGAGAAGGACTGAGTCCCTCCATAACCTGAGCAGTGCAATCACCGCAATGTGTTATCTAACTACTGTGGCGTGGTGTGCGGGGTGTGCTCATGTAACATACATTTTAGTGAGCAGTGAGGTATAATTAGCAATTAAACCGAGATACAGTATACACACAATTAACTTTGTTTTGGATTAATTTTGACCTTTCCCGACGTCATTGATAAAGGTATCTGCCTCGGTTACTTCAGGTAAAACCCAGGTGTGCCCGAAATGGCACCCTATTCCCTACATAAGGCTCTGGTCAAAGTAGTCCATTATGTAGGGAATCAGGTGCCATTTCAGACCCACAGTGTCCTTTTTTTTCTATTTTTTTCCCTCTACTGTGTTCTCCTGTGCCCCCGGAGCTCTGCAACTCTTATCTCCATTTGAAAACATCCGCGTGGGGCATCCCTCCAGTCTGGGCCTGTGTAACTGTCATGGCACAACCTGTAATCCTTGATACGCAACACAAACTGAAACTGGGGCACCACATCACCATCATTCCTGGAGGTATCATCATAACCCAATTCTGTTACGCAATCATGACCCGAGTTGTAAATTTTGTGGAGTGAGATGGTCGACCCATCCTGGAAACAGCCTCGGATTATTACAGCATCGCGCTGATCCGCCAGACGCCCACTGCACCTCTTTTTTTAATTGGCTGTCAAAAAATAACTTTGGCTATCCTTCAGAGCGGTGCACCGAGCTGAACTCCAGCTCATAACGGCAGCCCAGGGGAGGTGGCAGCCACGCGCATGTGGTGAAGATCTCTGCGTGGGACTCACTGCTGCGGCCGTGTGAACTCTCAGCTTCTGCTGCGGCACTCTCTATCGCTAAAAGTGGGGTGGTGTGTGTGAAAAAAAAGCGCTGGATAGATAGATGGATGGATGGCGTGGGCATTTTTTCACCCATCTTTATGTAAAGCGTATGTGGGAGGGAAGCCGGAGCGGAGTACATTGCAAAGAGAGAGTGGGGAACTGGAAATGTGATCGAAGTGAGAGGCAGGACTTTGGTCAGGCGGTTATACATACCGCCTGGTTTTAAATAGAGGGATGGATTGATGTGTTCAAATAAAAAATGAGGTGCTTTTGTTTAATTTCATGCCCTTGTATAGTGAAGCAATGGGACCCGCAACTTCCTTATTATCATAATAAGCAGACGTGTGGTTCTGTGGTTAAACAGGATGTGTTATAAATTAGGTTGAGCTCTTGTATGCTGTCAGCTTTCGACATGCTTTAGGCTATATTTGGATATTTGGACACATTTAGCTCATTTTCGTTCCCTTCCACACACTCAATTTAGGCATTTTTCATTAACGACCAATAGGTGGCAACGCACTCACATAATACTCTCGGCCAATGGGAGAGAAAGTAAGAGGGAGGGGAGGGACAGAGAGAGAAAGCAAGGGAGAGCTACAGAGATGAGTGGGAGATAAAAGTATGTGCAAGAGAGTGAAAGGAAGGGAGATGACATTGAAGCAAGAAAGGAAACATATGCGAACAAGAAGCCACAGGTAGGCCTTGTTCTTGCTTGTTGCTTCATCTGGGTATGAGACTTCCTGGATTGTTTGAAATAGTCCCATAGAAGGTGAGCCAGCCAGTGTGTGTTGTGTGGTGGTGAGAGTAGTAGTAGTGCCAGGAGAGAGAGAGCGCAGCCTGACCAGGAAACACAAACAGCAGAGCGGGGAGAGAGGCTTCCTCTGACGGTGGCATTGGAGGAAGAGAGTGAGGAAGCCAGTTGGGAGAGAAGACCAGACCAGCCTGTGGAGGAACAGGAGAGACATTTCAGTTCGAATGATACTGCTGCCTGCAGCTCAACAGAGCTGTGTGTGGTGAGCGACTACCACACGAGGAGTGCACACACCAAGTTTGTCTCTGTAGAGTTTCCCTCCTCTGCGCTCTTGTGTCAAACTTGACATGTGAGAAAGGAAACAGGGATACAGAAGACTAATTGTCGATTTCCTGTTTTGTTTTTTCTCTAATTTCCTCCCTTTTTTTGAATGGGGGAAAGAACGGCCAGAGTGTAGTTGCTGCTTATTGCTGCTGGGGACTTTTTTGTTGTTCTTATGGCCTCTTGCTGCCTGGCCTGGGGCTGTGTGGACTCTGTGACTCCTCTGAAAGGAGAGGTGAAGCTCTGTGTGTGAGAGAGAACTGAGAAACAACCGTTTAAGAACATCGGCCATGGAGCAGCCCGAAGAGGAGCAGGAAGGAGCGGGGGCTTCCCCCGACCCTGACGAGACTCTGCAGGATGGAGACGAACCCTACACCTCTGCCTCGCCGGCCTCTTCGTCCTCCTCCTCTTCCTCCAGCCCAGTCCTGCCCTCCGCCGCCGCCGCCATCCGCTGCCCCCACACCACCAAGAACTTCACACTGCGCATGTTTGGCAGGAAGTGAGTATGCATACTGTAGCCACTGGCATACCACACACCCCCGCAAGTTGGGGGATGGCCCGCGGGCTCTAGGGCCCCCCCCCCCAAAATACAAAAATAAATGTGTAGAATAGCAGGAACTTTGCTTTAAAAATTCAAAAATTCTCTCAACCTCATTGCAAAATGTGTAGAATAGCACAAGATTAGCAAAAAAAACTGCAACATTTTCTCTCTGCCCCATGGCAATATGTGTAGAATAGCATGAGATTAGCTATAAAACGCTACGCTAGCTGCAGCAGAGTGGTTGTGGAAATGTTGAAGGAGTGTTCCCACAACCACTTACCGGAGACAGATGAGTGAAAACATAACGTTGCCAAACTGTGGCAGATGGAGACGTTATTGAAATATTGCAAAAACTTTCTGCGCTGAAAGGCTACAGTCAGTGGCTTACCCACCCCCCCCCCCACGCAAGGTCTGAGCAAGGGACATCCAGGGGGCACCATAGCCCATGGGCCACCCTGCCCTGCGTGGGCTGTGGGGATGTGTGGTACGCCAGTGTGCCTTTATTTATTCTCAGGCATATGACACAATGACAGCCTGGTCCCAGATCTGTTTGTGCTGTCTTTTCAACTCCTATGGCCATTTCCAAGACTCCAGAAACAGATCTAGGAGCAGGCTAACACAACGATGCTACGGTATTGGTGTGACTGTGAGAGTTGAACCACAGAATGAGAGTCATGATGGAAATTTGGGAGCTACGGTTCTCTCTGAACTTGATCAGCGCCGCCGAAGTGCATCACTGGGCCAGATAATCACGGAGAGGGTCTTCAGTTGAACAAAAACAAACAGTTTTAGCGTCAGACGATCAGTGCTGTTCTGCAGTCACAGGTGCTTTCAGTTTACTGTCTTGGAGAGCTTTCTGTTTTTGTTTTACTGGTGACTGTTTCATCCCCTTGAACTATCCAGTCAGGTGCGTCACTAGAGTCTAAACAGGTGCAACGTCGTGTTTTATAACACTCGGCCTCCCGAGTGGTGCAGCGGTCTAAGGCATTGTATTGCAGTGCTATAGGCGTCACTACAGACCCTGGTTCGTTCCCAGGCTGTGTCACAACCGGCCGTTATCGGGAGTCCCGTATGGCAGCGCACAATTGGCCCAGAGTCGTCCGGGTTAGCGGAGGATTTGGCCGGGGGGTAGGCCGTCATTGTAAATAAGAATTTGTTCTTAACTGATTTGCCTAGTTAAATTAAAAAAATATTGGCATTATAGTACTGTTTCGACGTAGGCTACTTCAACTGCAGCGGTGTATTTGATCTGTGCATGTGCCAGCACCAGCAGTGCAAACCTCCCAACTGAGTGTGGAAAAACTGAAAGTATGCATTTTAGAAATAGTTTCACGTACAAACTTTATATGCTCGAATCAACGTTGTCTTGGCATTATAGTACCATTTTGTGAGTTCTGTCTATCATTGGTCATGAATTGTATGCGACGAAACCATCTCATGAGCCTTGCTGTAGTCGGGGCAAATTGTCTAAAGTTAAGTATATTAATGGTCAAAATCAAGTTAACAAGAGGTATGCTTTGTCTTTATTGTTAACAAGAGGGATACCACACTTGTGGTTTAGTGTTCAGTACAACAGTTAATTTTCCTCTGTCGTGGGAAAGGCTAGTGACCCTGAGTGCCATCTGCTTGGTTCAACAACTATTAATGTATTTCCTCCTCATGATACATGCAGCAGTAATTGCAACATGACTTGACCTTGTGTACATTAAGCATTCATTATGCTTTCAACGACAGATCCGAGATATGCTTAAGCTGTCGTGAATTAAAAGGTAACAAGTGCACTTTCAAATTTAATCACGCCGTTACATTAATCTCACGGCGCGATCTCCCATGGCCCTCTAAATATAGCGGGTTTTAATGGATTGGCAGAGCAATTAATGAAAAACTGTAATTTTTAGGCCCTGCTGGGAGCCTCATCGCTACCAAGGGGAACTAAAGCCCCGAACAGACTGTAGGATTTTTGCCGTCTTATACCCAGATTTTGCTGGCCCAGACAAAATGTCCACATCGTGGGCAAATTCTTAGGTCATAAACGATTGTCGGACGTCTTGGCTTGTTCAGTGTGACAGGGTCTAGGTCTACCGATTTAAGTACCACTGCGTGCGGTCGTAGGCTCCGACAAAGTTCTGTCAATGTCAGACATTTTTTGCTGTTCCTGGTGACTGACAAATAGAAACACGGCCTGAACTGATATAATATTATAGTTTTATTTCAAGATGTACATGCTTTGCAAGAAGAATGCTTTCCTTAATCTTGTTTACATGACACATCTGAAATCAGGCTACCTGATGGGTTTTTGATAAATGCACAAAATCGTCAATCAATATAAATGTTCTACCACAGGGACCATGTTCTTGTTGGGAAGCCTATTTGATTCTGAGTTTGGACATACAAAGTTTGTATGTAAAACTATTTCTAAAAACTCAGTCGGGAGGCTTGCGCTGCTGGTGCTGGCACTTGTGCAGATGAAATACACCGCTGCAGTTGACGTAGCCTACGTCGGCTGACGTAGCGTCGCAAGCCAATCGCAGAATGTGACGACAGAACTGAAACAAATCGTACTATTTCACCAGGTTGACATCAATATTTGTATTTGGTATCATCGCACAGTGTGACATGTAACAATGGTAACATCTCACAGTGTGACATGTAACAATCGTAAAAGACTGAATCCGACATACAGTGTGGGAATGCCTTAAGGGGAATTCAACGTGCCAATTTCTCGTGTGCTGAGGATTTGGTTAGTCCCAATCAGGAGTAGGGCCACACAGCAGCTCTTTTACCCACTTTAAACCAGTTCAGAAATAAACCCTAAAGGGGCCAAAAAAACATCAAAAGCCCCAGGGCCTTTGCTTTTGTAAGCTGAGCACTCAAACTGGCACTACATCCCCTTCTTTGATCTGTAAGTGTAGTATTAAAAGGGGAAGACCAACAATTATTTTATAATGTACATAATCTAGTGACTAAAGGGGATAGAATGAGTGTGTGAAGGAGGAGGATCATTTTCAACGTGATGTTTTAACTTACTGTATGTTTATGTTTCAATGCTTGTGTTTCTCTTTCTCTGTCCAACTAGATTAGATTACTGGGATGCTTTTTTTTTAGAGCAGGAGTGCTGATTTAGGATGAGTTTAGCCTTTTAGATCATAATGAATAAAGGCTGGGCCTGATCCTTGGGGGCGGCAGGTAGCCTAGTAGTTAGAGCGTTGGACTAGTAACCGAAAGGTTGCAAGATCGAATCCCCGAGCTGTGAAGTACATTAATCTCAAAGAAGTGATAGTTTACTCAAAAATCTATATATTCAATGTGTGTGCATGTGTATTCTCATAGCATTTTCGGGGACAGATAGATGACCTCTGAACTGGCCCACTTACTCAGACAAATTTGAATCAAATGAGTGGAAATGGTGCATCAGTATGATAGTGTATTAGTATGATAGTGTATTATTCTACTTCACTGGCACGGTGCCCAAAATTACTGCTGCGCCGCTGTTGTAATGTGGGCGACAGGTAGCCTAGTGGTTAGAGCGTTGGACTAGTAACCGAAAGGTTGAAAGATCGCAATCCCGAGCTGACAAGGTAAAAATCGTCATTCTGCCCCTGAACAAGGCAGTAACCCACTGTTCCTAGGCCGTCATTGAAAATAAGAATTTGTTCTTAACTGACTTGCCTAGTTAAATAAATGTTTAAAAAAATCTAAAACATAGATCATCACTCCTACTCTGAGATGGATTGTGAATATGGGACTTGTTGTTGTTAAAAATGAAATGTATTGGTCGCGTACACACACATTTTGTAGCAAAAGGCTTATGTTCCTAGCTCCAACAGTGCAGTAATACAACAATACAAAACAAATCCCCAAAATTATTATAATTTGTCGTCAGCATCCGTGTTGCGGCCATACTTCTTTTTTAGTATTCATGGGTTATTTTACTCAAACACTTGAGTGCCGCATTTTAAGAGGAATTGTGCTATCGTACACTGAGGAAATCCAATGGGTCAGGAACCATTTCTACTTCGGTAGCTACCGCACCACTAACTCCTCAATTGAAATGCACCTAGGCTACAAGCAAAGAAGCATCACAACATGCTCAGTCATGTTCAGGGCAATGCAAACAAGACAGACAAGTCAAGTGTATAAACAGTCATTATATTTTAGTGAAAGCTTTGCTACTGCATAGAGGATTTGATCTTTTGAGAAGTCAGTAACATCATTCTACTGTGTTGTTGTGGTCAATGTTACCACTCATATTTCTGCGCTCTGCGGAAGGGTTTTTCCGAGTGGACGTGTTATTAGTGACCAGAGATTTGTATTTCAATTGTCCATAACCAAAACCCACTTATCCCCGCTGATCCTCAACACTGGGGCCCCACAAGGGTGCGTTCTGAGCCTCTCCTGTACTCCCTGTTCACCCACGACTGCTGGCCATGCACGCCTCCAACTCAATCATCAAGGTTGTTTGCCGGGATGGACACTACAGCGGGTAGGCTTTGATTACCAACAACGACGAGACGGCCTACAGAGGGAGGAGGTGAGGCCTCGGAGTGTCGGTGTCAGGAAAAAACCTCACAACTCAACGGTCAACAAAACAAAGGAGGATGATTCGTGGACTTCAGGGAAACAGCAGAGGGAGCACCCCCCTAATCCACATCGACGGGTCAGTGGGGTGGAGAAGGTGGAAAGTTTTTTAAGTTCCTCGGTGTACACATCACGGACAAACTGAATTGGTCCACCCACACAGACAGCGTTGTGAAGAAGGCGCAGCAGCGCCTCTTCAAACCTCAGGAGGCTGAAGAAATTCGCGCTTGTCACCAAAGCACTCACAAACTTCTACAGAGCACAATCGAGAGCATCCTGTCGGGCTTGTATCACCGCCTGTACGGCAACTGCCTCCGCCCACAACCGTAAGGCTCTCCAGAGCAGGTAGTTGAGGTCTGCAGAACCATCACCAGGGCCAAACTACCTGCCCTCCAGGACACCTACACCACCCGATGTCACAGGAAGGCCATAAAGATCATCAAGACAAACAACCCACCAAGCCACTGCCTGTTCACCCCGCTATCATCCAGAAGGCTGAGGTCAGTACAGGTGCATCAAAGCAGGGACCGAGAGACTGAAAAACAGCTTCTATCTCAAGGCCATCAGGACTGTTAAACAGCCACCACTAACATTTAGCGGCCGCTGCCAACATACTGACTCAACTCCAGCCACTTTAAAAATGGGAATTGATGGTAAATTATGTAAAAAATGTACCACTAGCCACTTTAAGCAATGCCCATCTTAATACAGATGTTTACATACTCCTACATTAACCCACTGCATATGGTATAACTGTGGTACTCTATATCATCTACTGCATCTTGCCATCTTTGATGCAATACATTACCACTAGCCACTTGTAAACAGTGCCAGCTTTATGTTTACATACCCTACATTCATCTTCATACGTATATACCGTTACCTACTATACCAGGCTCACTGCATCTGCCATTGCCTTCTTGTACCACCACTCATTCATATATCTTTATGTACATATTCTTTATCCCTTTACACTTGTGTGTGTGTGTAAGGTAGTAGTGTGGAATTGTTAGGTTAGATTACTGTTGGTTATTACTGCATTGTCGGAACTAGAAGCACAAGCATTTCGCTACACTCGCATTAACATCTGCTAACCATGTGTATGTGACTAATAAAATTTGATTTGATTTGATTTGACTTAGCAACACTCTTATGATGTGGAGGAAAGGGCTCTTGCATTCATTCAGACTTGAACATAGTTTGCCTCACTGTTTGGGGTGTAGCTTGTGACAATGAATGTCAGACTTGTGTAAGGTATATGATGAATGCATATCTGACACTTTTTGAAAATAAAGGATAAATATCGGTATGTACAGTTGCGGCCAAATATATTGGCACCCTTGTACTTTTCTTAAATAATTGCCAATATCATCTAAAATAAGTTGAAGTTTCAGACCTTGTTATTGGATTTTCGACATTGCAGAAGTTTACAATTTTCATTTAGAAAATAAAGACAAATAGCATGGACAAAATGATTGCCACCCCGGAGCTAGCACTTGGTTGCACAGCCTTTGACCAAGATACACTATATAAACAAAAGTACGTGGATACCCCTTTAAATTTGTAGATTCAGCTATTTCAGCCACACCAGTTGCTGACAGGTGTATAAAATTGAGCACACAGCCATGCAATCTCCATAGAGAAACATTGGCAGTAGAATGACCTTACTGAAGAGCTCAGTGACTTTCAACACAGCACTGTCATAGGCATCACTACAGCCCCGGATTCGATCCCAGGCTGTGTCATAGCCGGCCGTGACCGGGAGACCCATGTGGCGGCAAACAATTGGCCCAGCGTCATCTGGGTTACGGGAGGGTTTGGCCTGGATTTCCTTGTCCCATCATGCTTTAGCGACCCCTTGTGGCGGGCCGGGCGCCTGCAAGCTGACCCCGGTCGCCAGCTGGATGGTGTTTCCTCTGACACATTGGTGCGGCTGGCTTCCAGGTTAAGCGAGCAGTGTGTCAAGAAGCAGTGCGGCTTGGCAGGGTCGTGTTTTGGAGGACGCATGGCGCTCGACCTTCGCCACTCCCAAGTCCGTAGGGGAGTTGCAACGATGGAACAAGACTGTAACTTCCAATTGGCTATCACAAAAAAATATATAAATTAAAGAAATGGTTTGTCGTAATCGGTGTGGACTGGCCTACGCAGAGCCCTGACCTCAACCCCATAAAACACCTTTGGGATGAATTGGAACGCCGACTGCGAGCCAGGCCTAATTGCTTAACATCAGTGCTGGACCTCACTAATGCTCTTGTGGCTGAATGGAAGCAAGTCCCCACAGCAATGTTCCAACATCTAGTGGAAAGTCTTCCCAGAAGAGTGGAGGCTGTTATAGCACCAGAGGGGGACCAACTCTATATTAATACCCATGATTTTGGAACGAGATGTTCGACAAGCAGGTATTCACATACTTTTGATAATGTAGTGTAACTGCCATCAATGAGCTTGCTGAACCTTTCGACTGGAAATTTGGCCCACTCTTCAGCAGCAAACATCTCTAATCCTTCCATGCCATCTATATTTTCTAAATAAGAACTGTAAACTTTTGTTCTGCAATGTTGAAAATCCAATAACAATGTTTGGTGACTTAATTTAGAAGAAATACGGAATTATTTAAGAGAAGTGGAAGGGTGCCAATATATTTGGCAACAACCTCGAGGTGTTAAAAGCAATACTATAAATTCAGGAAACCGTACAGGAACCCTTGTGATTTAGTTGTCAATGTTGTGCTTCCTTTACCTATGCTTTATGTGAATGGCATAGTTTGTTTATCACACTCGTCACTGAGATCAAGCCATGAAGATAGGACATGAATTATCATCTCATATGTTTTGAGGAAATTAAATGATAGCTGAAAACTTCCTGGTAAATATAGTTCATCCATAGTGTTATGCCTTGGTCAGGTCCTTCACCTTCAAAACACAAAGGGTTCACCTGGAAAGAGTTTCTTTATATACAGTGCCTTCTGAAAGTATTCAGACCCCTTGACGTTTTCCACATTTTGTGAGGTTACAGCCTTATTCTAAAATTTATTAAATTGTTTTTTCCCTTATCAATCTACACACAATACCCCATAATGACGAAGCAAAAACAGGTTTTTAGAAATGTTTGCTAATTTATAAAAACAAAAAACTGAAATAGTACATTTACTTACTACATACAGTACCAGTCAAAAGTTTGGTCACACCTACTCGTTCAAG
The DNA here is from genome assembly GCF_002910315.2 of Salvelinus sp. IW2-2015. Lineage (NCBI taxonomy): Eukaryota > Metazoa > Chordata > Actinopteri > Salmoniformes > Salmonidae > Salvelinus > Salvelinus sp. IW2-2015. Next base: position 48,728,716 of record NC_036842.1, read on the forward strand.
GGTGTTGCTTTATTTTTACTATTTGCTACATTGTAGAATAATAGTGAAGACATCAAAACTATGAAATAATGCATTAAAAATCAAATCAAATTTGATTTGCGACATACACGTGTTCAGCAGATGTTATTGCGGGTGTAGCGAAATGCTTGTTTCTAGCTCCAACAGTGCAGTAATATCTAACAATTTCACAACAATACACACAAATCTAAAGTAAAGGAATCATGTAGTAACCAAAAAAGTTTTCAATATATGTTTTATATTTGAGATTCTTCAAAATAGCCACCCTTTGCCTTGATGACAGTTTTGCACACTCTTGGCAATCTCTCAACCAGCTTCACCTTTGAATGCTTTTCCAACAGTGTTGAAGGAGTTCCCACATATGCTGAGCACTTGTTGGCTGCTTTTCCGTCACCCTTTACTCAAGGACATTCAGAGACTTGTCCCAAAGCCACTCTTGCATTGTCTTGGCTGTGTGCTTAGGGTCGTTGTCCTTGATGAGGTAACTCCAGGTGTTCCTTTCCTGTGGTGGTCCTCATGAGAGCCAGTTTCATCATAGCGCTTGATGGGTTTTTGCAACTGCACTTGAAGAAACGTTAAAAGTTCTTGACATTTTCCAGATTGACTGACCTTCATGTTTTAAAGTAATGATTGACTGTCATTTCTCTTTGCTTGTTTGAGCTGTTCTTGCCTTAATATGGACTTGGTCTAGAAAATAGTCAAAATAAAGAAAAACCTTGGAATTGGTAGGTGTGTCCAAACTTTTGACTGGTACTGTAAGTATTCAAACCCTTTACTCAGTACTTTGTTGAAGCACCTTTGGCAGCAATTACAACCTCAAGTCTTCTTGGGTATGATGCTTCAAGCTTGGCACACCTGTATTTGGTGAGTTTCTCCCATTCTTCTCTGCAGATCCTCTCAACCTCTGTCAGGTTGGATCAGGAGCGTTGCTGCAGAGCTATTTTCAGGTCTCTCCAGAGATGTTCGATCAAGTTTAAGTCCATGCTCTGGCTGGGCCACTCAAGGACATTCAGAGACTTGTCCCGAAGCCACTCCTGCATTGTCTTGGCTGTGTGCTTAGGGTCATTGTCCTGTTGGAAGGTGAACCTTCACCCCAGTCTGAGGTCCTGAGTGCTCTGGAGCAGGTTTTCATCAAGGATCTCTCTGTACTTTGTTCCGTTCATCTTTGCCTCGATCCTGACTAGTCTCCCAGTCCCTGCCGCTGCGAAACATCCCACAGGATGATTGTTCCACCAACATGCTTCCCCGTAGGGATGGTGTCATGTTAACTCCAGATGTGACGCTTGGCATTCAGGCCAAAGAGTTCAATCTTGGTTTCATCAGACCAGAGAATCTTGTTTCTCATGGTCTGAGGGTGTTTAGGTGCCTTTTGGCAAACTCCAAGCGGGCTGTCATGTGCCTTTTACTGAGGAGTGGCTTCTGTCTGGCCACTCTACCATAAAGGCCTGATTGGTGGAGTGCTGCAGAGATGGTTGTCCTTCTGGAATGTTCTCCCATCTCCACACAGGAACTCGGGAGCTCTGTCAGATTGACCACCGTGTTCTTGGTCACCTCCCTGACCAAGGACCTTCTCCCCCGATTGCTCAGTTTGGCCGGGCGGCCAGCTCTAGGACGAGTCTTGGTGGTTCCAAACTTTTTCCATTTAAGAATGATGGAGGCCACTGTGTGTTCTTGGGGACCTTCAATGCTGCAGACATTTTTTGGTACCCTTCCCCAGATCTATGTCTCGACACAATCCTGCCTCGGTGCTATAAGGACAATTCCTTCGACCTCATGGCTTGGTTTTTGTTCTGACATGCACTGTCAACTGTGGGACCTTATATAGACACGTGTGTGACTGTCAACTGTGGGACCTTATATAGACACGTGTGTGCCTTTCAATTGATTGGACATAATTTGGAATTTACCACAGGTGGACTCCAATCAAGTTGTAGAAACATCTCAAGGATGATCAATGGAAACAGGATGCACCTGAGCTCAATTTCGACTCTCATAGCAAAGGGTCTGAATACTTATGTAAATAAGGTATTTCTGTTTTTTTATCTTTAAATTTGCAAACATTTCGAAAAACCTGTTTTCGCTTTTTCATTATAGGGTATTGTGTTTAGATTGCTGAGGATTTTTTTTGATTTGATCCATTTTAGAAGAAAGCTGTAACGTAACAAAATGTGCAAAAAGTAATGGGGTTTCAATACTTTCCGAAGGCACTGCACTTGTGCAAGCTACTCTTGAATATCTGGTTTCTCAGTGGAATGACATCATAAAGCTGAATACAGACCCGTAAATGGTGCGTGTGTGACACAGTGTGTGTGTAACACTTTGTGTGTGTGTGGGTGCGTTTAATCGTGTGTTTGCGCGCAGGCATGCATGCGTGTGTGGGATCATGTATATGCATGTGTGTAGTTTTTATTTTTTTTAAATGTAAGTACCCTTTTGTGAACTCACACTTCACTTTTTTTCTCCCCTACTAGCACTGACTTTGCTGATAGCCTCTTTATATTGGAAAAATGTACTTACCATGACTAAGATACTGTATGTTATTGTCCTATCTACCCATCTTAAGACTAATGCACTAACTGTAAGTTGCTCTGGATAAGATTGTCTGCTAAATTACTAAAATGTCAAGTAAAATGCACCCACGCATGTGTGTATGCGTTTCACTGGTGTGTTGATGTCTTGTTCAGGAATTACAATCTGTGCACAGATCATTTGCTTTTATTTTAGTGTGATACAAATGCGGTGATAGAAACACAGATGGATGGCAGACTGTGGCTGCCTCTGTAGCAGTTCTCTGCTCATCAACAACTGTCATGTCCAGTCAGTCACACCAAACAACCACACACATTTAACCAGTCCCCCCTGACTGATGAATCATCATTGTGTGTGTGTGTGTGTGTTATGAGCCAGTCAGTTGTGTCTGTTTGTTCAATGTTGTTATGATAAAGTTTTATTTTCCCTCTATTTGAATTTGTATGACATTGGAATAAAACTGAATTGTCCTCGGGTGCTGGTGACCCACAGACGACACTTGTCAGGCCATGTATAGTTGGACACTCTTGGCCCTTCCGTCACAACTAATGTAGGGGTGAATTAGCTCTTAGTTCTTGAAAACAGGGGCCCCCCCTGTTAAGTCCAGGTTGTCCCTTCCTGTTTCAGTCCATTTTCTTCTGTTTGGTGCCTAATGAACACCACCAAGAACACCTGACATCCATTGTACCACAGCTCCGCCCCATTGAAACCAAAATACACAAATAACCTTCTCTACCGGTGGGTCGCTGGTTCCCTGTTGAAGGTGAGGTGGCACTTGTAGGGTGGGTTTAATGTCTGCGCGCAGTTAGCCACTGAGCTGGGCGTAATCTGATAATGCCATCCAGACCAGCGCTCTCTCTTTTTCTCTCCATTTCTGCCACCTGGGCTCCTGTGTAACAGCACGGCCACTAGGTGTGTGTTTGTGTGTGTGTGAGAGAAAGTGACAGAGCACGGCCACTAGGTGTGTGTATGTGTGTGATGTGTGTGTGTGTGTGTACGGCCAGCTGGTCATTTTCTCTCCCATGCTGCTTCAGCACATGCGCTGCCAGCACCTCTGATGATGAGGCACAGGATAGAGTAACTGTGGTGACACGGAGAGATGTGAACTCTTACTGGTTTTCGATAATGAGCTGAGGCTGAAGCAAAATGTTCTCTTTTTAAATTGGTTTTTGCAATTAAAATACATTTACATTTTGACTCCCAATACATTTTGATGCATCTGTCTAATGGGGCTTGACTAAAAAGACCGTCCCTATCCCAGCTTAACTGGGATCCCTTGGGCCAGAATAGGGATTAATATTTTCTTGAAAATTGACCAAGTTTCAAGACCGGGGAATACTTCATATTTATCTTGAGAGTCGCGGGAAATACCGCAAAAATCGGAAGTGCCCATTTAAAGTGTTTAAAACCAAGATATGGTCAAGATGCCAGGGTTCTCCCCAAATAAGAGCAGCGCCACCTTGTCGGCTTGGCTGCACCGCCTTGTAAAGGTTTCAGAGCAAATTAAACTGATATGTACTAATGATAGAGTAACTATCTTTGATGACCAGCGCATCTCGGCAAAGAGATGAGGACTCACAGAGCGCACTCCGAGTATAGAGTTGTCGAAACATTCTTACTTTGTAACGGCAGTCAAACAAAAGTGAAATGACCAAAGTTGCTAAACTTGCTAGATAACCTCCTTCAACGAATGACATATCTCCTATATTTGGCAAAATCGAGTTGATGATTATACAGATAGCAGATCAGCTCATGAACAACGGGGAGATGAAGAGTAGAAATAGTTAAAATATCAAGGTATTTTAACGGGGACCAACTCAACTTTAGAAAATATCCATATCTACTCTCATACCATTTGTTGAACACACATTCTCTACCGACGCTCTCATATTGGCAGTAAGTACGAGAGGGTACGGAAATACATGTTAGAACGGTATTTTGACATGCAGGCGAAAGAGACGTTCTTTGGTAATGCAACCTATGGATTACAGAATAAAAGTTAGGAATTTTCATGTGAGACAGGAGTCAGGATTTTAGATTTCAGTGGGATTGGGACTGGATGGGAAAATAGAATAGGCTCTACATTTACATTACATTTAAGTCATTTAGCAGACGCTCTTATCCAGAGCGACTTACAAATTGGTGCATTCACCTTATGATATCCAGTGGAAACCAACCACTTTACAATAGTGCATCTAACTCTTTTAAGGGGGGGGGGGGGTTAGAAAGGATTACTTTATCCTATCCTAGGTATTCCTTAAAGAGGTGGGGTTTCAGGTGTCTCCGGAAGGTGGTGATTGACTCCGCTGACTGGCGTCGTGAGGGAGTTTGTTCCACCATTGGGGTGCCAGAGCAGCGAACAGTTTTGACTGGGCTGAGCGGGAACTGTACTTCCTCAGAGGTAGGGAGGCGAGCAGGCCAGAGGTGGATGAACGCAGTGCCCCTTGTTTGGGTGTAGGGCCTGATCAGAGCCTGAAGGTACGGAGGTGCCGTTCCCCTCACAGCTCCGTAGGCAAGCCACCATGGTCTTGTAACGAATGCGAGCTTCAACTGGAAACCAGTGGAGAGAGCGGAGGAGCGGGGTGACGTGAGAGAACTTGGGAAGTTGAACACCAGACGGGCTGCGGCGTTCTGGATGAGTTGTAGGGGTTTAATGGCACAGGCAGGGAGCCCAGCCAACAGCGAGTTGCAGTAATCCAGACGGGAGATGACAAGTGCCTGGATTAGGACCTGCGCCGCTTCCTGCGTGAGGCAGGGTCGTACTCTGCGAATGTTGTAGAGCATGAACCTACAGGAACGGGTCACCGCCTTGATGTTAGTTGAGAACGACAGGGTGTTGTCCAGGATCACCGCCAGGTTCTTAGCACTCTGGGAGGAGGACACAATGGAGTTGTCAACCGTGATGGCGAGATCATGGAACGGGCAGTCCTTCCCCGGGAGGAAGAGCAGCTCCGTCTCCGAGGTTCAGCTTGAGGTGGTGATCCGTCATCCACACTGATATGTCTGCCAGACATGCAGAGATGCGATTCACCACCTGGTTATCAGAGGGGGAAAGGAGAAGATTAATTGTGTGTCGTCTGCATAGCAATGATAGGAGAGACCATGTGAGGAATATGACAGAGCCAAGTGACTTGGTGTATAGCGAGAATAGGAGAGGGCCTAGAACAGAGCCCTGGGGGACACCAGTGGTGAGAGCACGTGGTGCGGAGACAGATTCTCCCACGCCACCTGGTAGGAGCGACCTGTCAGGTAGGACGCAATCCAAGCGTGGCCGCGCCGGAGATGCCCAGCTCGGAGAGGGTGGAGAGGAGGATCTGATGGTTCACAGTATCAAAGGCAGCCGATAGGTCTAGAAGGATGAGAGCAGAGGAGAGAGATTAGCTTTAGCAGTGCGGAGCGCTCTCCGTGACACAGAGAAGAGCATCTCAGTTGAATGACTAGTCTTGAAACCTGACTGATTTGGATCAAGAAGGTCATTCTGAGAGAGATAGCAGGAGAGCTGGCCAAGGACGGCACGTTCAAGAGTTTTGGAGAGAAAAGAAAGAAGACAGTAGAACAGTAGAATATTTATTGTGTACTCTAGGACAGTAGAATATTTATTTTCCCCTCATGCCTCTCTGAATTGTTAAGATACTTCATGTCTGTGACAGAGATGCTTATGTAGTGAATTGTGCATAGACCTATCACATTTGTGACTGTCTGAAAATTCACAATTACAGCTCAAAAAGGGAGACAGTCTTTTATAGGCTAGAGACCTAATGTAGGGTTTATTAATTGCATTCAAGTCACGTGCGCAGTCCGGCAGTGTGAATTATGCGCACGCTTTGAATTTATGAACTTTTGTGAAGTAAATACGCTAGGCTAAAGGCTTCCATGTGACAACCTGTTTGGATAATGTGCTATTTCATTTTTTGCTAATCTAATGCTGCACATGTTGCGTAGGGCATTAGTGCCGACATTGGGGTAAAATGTTGTCATTTTATCTTTTGGGGAAATGTGAAGAATGATCCCAATTACTCCTAAGGCCAGACAAACTGTTATGGATGAGGTCAAATGAAACCTGATTGGAGTGTGATGAGACTCGCTGCTAGCGTGCACACACACAGAGACACACAGACACGTGCATACACTGCGCGCATCACAGTGACGCAGTCAGGACCCAGGGATTACACAGACCCATTTCCTGGGCTATCTTTGTCGCCACTTTGTCCTGTTTCTATTTATACTATGGGGTCATTGTCACAGAGGAAGGCCCAGGAGTATACTCGTGTGTTTGGGGACCAGGCCAGCACCAGCGCAGGAGGGCAGCTCTCCTGTGTCCTGGAGAGGAGATGGGAGAGGAGAGGAGCTACAGTAGGGTTAGGACACACACAAGTTAGAGGGGAAAGGGTCAGCATGGAGAAGAGATGGAAAGAGAGAGAGCGAGGAGCTAGAGAGAGCGAGGAGCGGAGCTAGAGAGAGTGAGGAGCTAGAGAGAGCGGGAGAAGAAGACTTAGGAGGGCAGCTTTGCTGTGACCTGAATGAGGAGGAGATGGGACATTAGGGGCACCTGGGTTAGGACACACACAGTTGGAGGGGAAAGGGGCAGCAAAGAGCAAATATGGAGAGAGAGAGAGAGCAAAGGAGCAGTCGAGAGCATAGCCAAAGAGTGGAATGAGAAGAAGACTGAAAGGAGGAGGGACAGGGAGGGAGGTGTAAAGGAGAGTCATGAATCCATTTGAGTCTACAAATTGAAAAGAGGAGGTAGAGTATAGCTCACATAGCTTTTAAGACATCTTCCCAGAAACATGTTCAGGTGTTTGAAACATTAATGTATCATTCTTAAGGTCCCCTGAAGGGAAATGTTTAAAATAAAGAAACATACTGAAGTCTAATTTTGTAAGTGTATTTGAACAGGGAGGTACGGGATCTACTGGTACTTCTATGACCCACTAGGTGGTAGCATTACTACATTCGAACAATTTAGCTACTGTCTTGGATAGACGTAGTATGATTTTCAGTTGTACTATGAAAACTTGACTGTGGTACAAAGAAAGGTATCTACCAGATATCATACATATAATCTATGCATTTGATATTTGGGCACATTTGTTGTCAAGGGGAAACTACACTTGCTGATTTGGCCTTGTTTTTTGGCTTTGCCTGACAAGAAATGCTGGCGGGCATAACAGAAGCAAAACGTGAGTTGGCTTGGGGTTGTGGTTTGATGTGGGTGTTTCTTGGGTGCGTCCAAAACACACCTATCTGTCAGAAGCTTTCCCACAGCTTTTTCCTGCTACTCAATCACAACAAACAAATCTCCTGCATGTTGAGTTCAATAACTACAGGCAGATGTATAGCGAGATGCAGGAGGAAGCATTGAATAGGTCAATAGCCTATGAGAAGAATGCAATTGTGAATTTATGTACAAAATATCTACATTGTAGAATAATAGTGAAGACATCAAAACTATGAAATAACACATGTGGAATCATGTAGTAAACAAAAAGTGTTAAACAAATCAAAATATATTATATATCCTTAAAAGTAGCCACCCTTTGCCTTGATGACAGCTTTGAACACTCTTGAAATTCTCTCAACCAGCTTCATGAGGAATGCTTTTCCAACAGTCTTGAAGGAGTTCCCACATATGCTGAGCACTAGTTGGCTGCATTTCCTTCACTCCGCAGTCCAACTCATCCCAAACCATCTCAATTGGGTTGAGGTCGGTTGATTGTGGAAGCCAGGTCATCTGATGTAGCACTCCACCACTCTCCTTGGTCAAATAGCCCTTACACAGCCTGGAGGTGTGTTGGGTCATTGTCTTGTTGAAAAACAAATGATAGTCCCACTAAGCGCACACCAGATGGGATGGCGTATCACTGTAGAATGCTGTGGTAGCCATGCTGGTTAAGTGTGCTTTGAATTCTAAATAAATCACTGACAGTGTCACCAGCAAAGCACCATCACACCTCCTCCTCCGTGCTTCACAGTGGGGACCACACATGCAGAGATCATCCGATCGTCCTTTGCGTCTCACAAAGACACGGCGGTTGGAACCAAAAATCTCACATTTGGACTCATCAGACCAAAGGACAGATTTCCACCGGTCTAATGTCCATTGCTGGTGTTTCTTGGCCCAAGCAAGTCTCTTCTTCTTATTGGTGTCCTTTAGTAATGGTTTCTTTACACCAATTCGACCATGAAGGCCTGATTCACGCAGTCTCCTCTGAACAGTTGATGTTGATATGTATCTGTTACTTGAACTCTGTGAAGCGTTTATTTGGGCTGCAATCTGAGGTGCAGTTAACTCTAATGAACTTATCCTCTGCAGCAGAGGTAACTCTGGGTCTTCCATTCCTGTGGCAGTCCTCATGAGAGCCAGTTTCATCATAGCGCTTGATGGTTTTTGCGACTGCACTTGAAGAAACTTTGAAAAAGTTATTGAAATTTTCCGGATTGACTGACCTTCATGTCTTAAAGCAGGGGTGGGCAATTCCAGTCCTCGAGGGCCTGATTGGTGACACAGTTTTGCCCCAGCTAACACACCTGACTCCAATAATCACCTAATCATGATCATCAGTTTAGAACGAAATTTGATTAATCAGTCGTGTTTGCTAGGGATGGAGGGAAAGTGTGACACCAGTCAGGCCCTCGAGGACTGGAGTTGCCCACCCCTGTCTTAAAATAATGATGGACTGTTGTTTCTCTTTGCTTATTTGAGCTGTTCTTGCCATAATTGGGACTTGGTCTTTTACCAAATAGGGCTATCTTCTGTATACCACCCCTGCCTTGTCACAACACAACTGATTGACTCATTAAGGAAAGAAATTCCACAAATTAACTTTCAACAAGGCACACCGGTTAATTGAAACACTTTCCAGGGGACTACCTTATGAAGCTGGTTGAGAGAATGCCAAGAGTGTGCAAAGCTGTCATCAAGGTAAAGGGTGGCAACTTTTGAAGAATCTTAAATATAAACTATATATTTGATTTGTTTAACACTTTTTTTTGGTTACTACATGATTCCGTATGTGTTATTTCATAGTTTTTATGTCTTCACTATTATTCTACAATGTAGAAAATAGTAAAAAATTAAGAAAAACCCTTGAATGAGTAAGTGTGTCCAAATGTTTGACTGGTACTGTATATTCTAAACTAAGTGTTTTAAAATGTAGTAACCAGTCCATATAGACAACCCTTTACATAGTTCCATAGAAGCAATGTTCTGCTAATATAACAATGTGCACCTTTTATCTTTCATTGTCATTCCTAGCTGATACAGATACTGTGCTTTGAATTTTGTCTGGTGGTAATGGGGCTATCTTGGGAAACGTCTGTGGTCATACCTTCCTGTGTGGTTTCCCGTATACAACAGGAATTCCCTGATCCTGTTGCAGAATACACAGGGTTTCTCCCTCCCCCATATCGGCTATTACCAGTCAATTCAATAATTAAATGAGACAATACAAGTAAAAGTTGTAACAGTTATGCCATGTGCTAGGTCACCCTCTCTTCAGAGACATCAGTATCACTCCTGTCTGTTTGTCAGGACTCCATCGCATCATCCTGCATGTCTCCAAGGGGCCGATTGCGTAAATGGAACTTAATTCCCTTTTCATACACTTCTCTATGTGTATTCTGACCTTGAACTTAAGCATGAGAATAGCATGCTATTCACCCGCTATTTGTTCGGGGTGGAGAAATAAGAACTTATAGTGTGTGGTGTGACTTAATTCCCTCATTTCACACAAGGAAACCATGAAAAAGGTCCAGCGAACCTGTCGGTACCAAGTCGAAAAAGCGTTATTTCCAATAGAAATTAAAGCATTTTCCATGCACTGTAATTTATGAATTGATAGGAGCTAGGTTAATGAGTAACCCGTTTAGAGAAGGGTATTGTAATTACACAGCAATTGTTTTAGATTCTTTTTTCTTTATGATCCCCGGAGACAAATGTGAAACCAGTCATATGGAAGCAAACTGAAAATCATATCAACATGACATGTATTGCGGCCCCTTTTCCACAGTGAAGTAGGCTATAAATAGCTGTGCCGTTTTTCCGAATCTCATAATTTGCATGGAGGAAATTTGGAGACCCAAGCTATAGGCTTCTATAGGGCTGAACCAACCGAGTTGATGTATGAGTTTTAGAATGTTTGAATTATATGCCCAGGTTTTTCTCCATTTTCTTTTACAATTTGGATCATCTTAAATATTAGCAACTATTGGGAGCCACCGTCAGTAATACCCACACACATTTATAACTGTCACTTTAGTGTTAGTATTCTTCCATTTGCATCATTCCATTCTGTTTACCTTTCTTGCCTCTGTCACGTCCATGAAGTTGTTTCTGGCTAATGTTACTGGATCATATTAGGCTAACGTTGTGCAATTGAATGAAAACTCCACGACAAATGATGTTGGCCAGCAAGTGGGAGGGTTTTCAGGAGTTGAATTATAAGTATTCTGTGCGCACAAGGGAACCACGCCTGCAAAGCCCTTTACACACCTGCATAAGGTAAGTCTGAATACCAACTACTGAAAAGTGCGTAGCAAACCCGTGCGTAGGATGGACATGGCAGCGTATATCAGCTCCTGGCCCTTCATCAAAGATACTGGTTGGTCACACACACCGAGCACTGATTATATTATCAACGGTGGTTTTGATTAGCATGGTGGAACCAACCGGATCACTGTGTTCACCTTTCTATTTCACTTCAGGTATCATGATATGTGAAGTGAAATAGAATGGTTAACACAGTGATCAGACTGTTGGCACCAGGCTAGGTTATGAAGGGAAATTGGGACAGATCTTGAAACTGTTTTTGACCTTTGACCAGGTCAGATGTCACCAACCTGATTCAATTGTCTTCCCTGTTCCATTTATATGAATGCTCACAGCGAGGCCATCTCTGCGTGATGCTGAGGGTCCCCTTGCTTGTCTCCTCTGTTGCATGTTCAGCTGCAAACTGGACATCTCTCGAACAACTGTAGCAGGCAATCCTCATAAACCAATATACTTCCTCATCTTATTAGGTGTTGACTCGGAGGGCCTGTGACAGGGTGATACAGTAGACAGCCAAGTGGTAAAATGCATTTTGTTATAAAGAAAGGACAAAGCTTTTTGATAATGCACTTCACAACCAAAATGACAATACACAGTAAACTTGTATCAGTTACGACCTAACTAAGTTGTAATGAGGTAGCTAGCTAGCTAGTTATCTAGCTAGCGAACTACGCTAATGTTAGCAAAAATGTAAGCTAGGCTGCCTCACTAGCTAACGTTAGCTACCCTGCCTCGCTTTATCAAAATATAACTACCTCTCACTGGGCACACACTGGTTGAATTAATGTTGTTTCCACTTGATTTCAATGAAATTACATTGAACCAACATGGAATAGATGTTGAATTGACATCTGTGCCCAGTGGGCTACATAACCAGCAATAATGTTATCTAACGTTGTTAACAAAGTTATACCAGAGAAGCTATTATTTTCAAGTATCTCTGGTTATACTCACTCACCACCACTGGTCCTTTCACACCAGACTAGTGTTACTGGTGCAGACTTGGGGACCGATGCAACCGCCTATTTATGGTAGGGTCCTTCAGCATGGCATGCAAACAATAGCTGGCTGTACATCCTGCTGGAAGCATGCATTGTTGAACCAGTCCTTCCAAAAAAGTCCTACAGGAATCTACAGAATATATATCCTGTAGGAATAGAAAGTCCTATGAATCCTGCAGGTAGTCGTTCAGGAAAACAACCCTGCAGGAATCCTGCAGATAGTCCTGAAATAAATCCTGCATGATTTTTTTCCTGAAGGACTACCTTTAGGAATTGTCCTACAGCATAATGGCCCTAAAATCCCATGGGATGTCCTGTAGGGAAGATTTCAGCGCCATTTTCCTGTAGGATAACGCGCAGGATCCCTTTCTTATCCTTCAGAGAGAATTAACTGCAGAACAATCCACATTCTTTCAAATGAATGGTCAGAAAGCACAACATTGTATTGGCAATTTTATTATTTCAATGCAGCAACAGCGGACGTGTTTGATTGTCCATTTCACCAGCACTGCATAAAAGATGATTCCTAGGAGGAAGAAAATATGAGATTTTGAATAAATATGGTAAAAGCATATTTTGTAACGAGTGAGAGTAATGGTGACATCACATGAACAGCTTACAGTATGTGTATTGGTGTGAAGGAGGGAAACAGATTTTTGCAATGGTAAACTTGGGGATAGTTGGTTTTAAAATGGCTGTAACACCTGGACGACGCTGGGCCATTGTGCACCGCCCAATGGGACTCCCGATCACGGCCGGTTGTGATACAGCTCAGGATCGAATCCGTGTCTGTAGTGACGCCTCTAGCACTGCCTTAGACCGCTGCGCCACTCGGAAGGCCCGGCAAGGGTAATTTCAACATAGCCTAATCTCATTTTATGATTTAGCCTGTATTTAGCCTGTATTCAACACAAAATGCATAGCTCTCATTGAACTTTGTACATTTATCAGACACAAGTTGGCGTATCAGATCTAAAATACTCTAATTACACCAGAAAAATTGGTAAGAAGTGTGTGTTCTTGCTGAGATAAGCACACTAATTAGTATATATTTTTGCCCATTGAGGGGATGGGAATTGTTCTAATGATTATCAGCTATTGTGAAAGACCAAATGAATTAATCGGATAATAAAATCTCCTGAAGACAAGATGACCTAAATCTGACCTGCCCTACACCCAGCCCAAATGATCATACAATGTATTGTCCCACCTCTAGAATCAGTTACACATGAATTATTTTGGGTTCATTATCGGTTTGAGCAAAATAATGTTGATGCTGCTTTTTTGTTGTTACAGCCTAATGAACCTAGTGCTAAGTTGCCAATAATGTAGCCTATGGATATATGGGCTAATGCAAGTGGTAGATTAAATCACTAGTAGTAGGCTATAGCCTATTATCACATGCTGTCATAAGGAAGCATTCTGCGACAGGGACAGTAGTGACAGCGAATTCATTTCTTGACAATTATGTTTATCAAAACAGCGCGACAAGTTGCTGTGCTGCCCTTTTGACAACTGAGTTCATAAACTTTGATCAGCGCATAGAACGAAAGTGTCTGTCCAGTCTGCCGTGGCTACACTCCACTCTAACATGCAGACCTCTTGTGCGTCCACCATTACGCGCATGTTGATTTTGTCCACCCACACCAGACGCGATCAGAACACGCAGATTGAAATATCAAAACGAACTCTGAACCAACTATATTAATTTGGGTACTGGTCGAAAATAATTAAACATTTATGGCAATTTAGCTAGCTAGCTTGCTGCTGCTGCTAGCTAATTTGTCCTGGGATATAAACATTGGGTTGTTATTTTACCTGAAATGCACAAGGTCCTCTACTCCGACAATGAATCCACAGATAAAAGGGTAAACAGAGTTTGTTTCTAGGTCTCTCCTCCTTCAGGCTTCTTCTTCTTTGGACTTTATATGGCGGTTGGCAACCAACTTTAAGGTGCACTACCACTACCAACTGGACTGGAGTGTGGACCTCAGTTCATCTTTCAATCACCCACGTGGGTTTTTGCTCCTAAAAACCAATGAGGAGATGGGAGAGGCGGGACTTGCAGCGTGTCAAGTGTCACAAATAGAACCAAGTTCTATTTTACTACCTGGCTACACAGACGCTCATTGACGTGCGTGAGCAGTGTGGTTGCAATGATTGAATAACATGTATGTGTACATTTATTTTGCAACGCTTGCACACGCAACACGAGCACTGTGGTCAACATGTAATCGTGAGGTGCGTTTGTAAAGAAACACCCATCAAATCACCTGGGTCCCGTTCTCTTACTAAACCAATCACAAGCTTCAATCTGCCGTGGTTCACAGCGCGATGTCAGAAATATTATGGATCTCCCGGGTGAAGATGCCGCTGTTACATTGCTTGTGATGTAGAATTGCAGGTGCATATGCTTCGACTATAAAATGATTTGGAGGRACTGTTGAAAAGTTAACGCACTGAATATACACTGAATATATTTATAGGAATGCTCACAGCGAGGGAACTGAGCTGCAAACTGGATATCTCTCGAACAACTGCAGCAGGCAATCCTCTTAAACCAATGTACTTCCTCATCTTATTAGGTGGTGTTGACTCGGAAGGCCTGTGACAGGGTGATACAATAGACAGCCAAGTGATACATTGCATTTRGTTATAAAGAAAGGACAAAGCTTTTTGATAATGCACTTCAAAATGAAAATACACAATACATTTGTATGAGCTACGACCTAAGTTGTAATGAGGTAGCTAGCTAGCTAGTTATCTGGATTAATTATTTATAATATAATAKATTTATAAATAAGCACTGGATTAATTAGAAATAAAAGCAGTACTTTTTTCAATGCGTGAGAAATAAGAGTTATTAGCATGTGAACAGGGACAAATGCGTGTCTCATGCCCAATGCATGAGAGTTGGCAGTACTGAATAGTATTTTTTGTTGTTGTCAAAACTAGCTAGTTTGCAGCCGGTGGTAGAGAACATGCCAGCTAATTTACTCATGAAAAATATTCTGCAAACACAAAACAAATTACTAGCTATATACAAAATGATGTACACTCACCTCCACACGCACTTTATCTCCTCCTCCAGTAGCCCTAGAAATCGTGCTGGAATTGTCATGTTTGTGCAGGATTTTAAACATTTCTGGAGGACAATTCATACTCTGTCAGTTCTATAGGATTCCTGCAGGCCCCCTGCACAATTCCTTCACAAAGGGTCAAATTCCTGCAGGAGGCATGGTCAATCCATACAGGCGTGTCTGTCTTTCTTTCTTGTGCCACGGCAGTGTCTGTTTTCAAGAGTGAAACGAAATCCAAGAGATTGCCAGATCTATGTTGTCACATTATCAAAATGCAACTGGATGCTAGTATTATTTACAGGAGAACCGAATACGTCGGAATTAAGTATTAAAGTAGTTCTTAGGGCCAGGGGACAGACAGACAAATGAGTCATGGGTCTGACTAGCTGGTTTACATTTACATTTAAGTCATTTAGCAGACGCTCTTATCCAGAGCGACTTACAAATTGGTGCATTCACCTTATGACATCCAGTGGAACAGCCACTTTACAATAGTGCATCTAAATGAGGAAAATGTAGAGAGGAGGGAGTGAAAGGATGCCAGGTCCGCAGGGAGGCGAGTTTTCTCCATTTCCGCTCGGCTGCCCGGAGCCCTGTTCTGTGAGCTCGCAATGAGTCGTCGAGCCACGGAGCGGGAGGGGAGGACCGAGCCGGCCTGGAGGATAGGGGACAGAGAGAGTCAAAGGATGCAGAAAGGGAGGAGAGGAGGGTTGAGGAGGCAGAATCAGGAGATAGGTTGGAGAAGGTTTGAGCAGAGGGAAGAGATGATAGGATGGAAGAGGAGAGAGTAGCGGGGAGAGAGAGCGAAGGTTGGGACGGCGCGATACCATCCGAGTAGGGGCAGTGTGGAAGTGTTGGATGAGAGCGAGAGGGAAAAGGATACAAGGTAGTGGTCGGAGACTTGGAGGGGAGTTGCAATGAGGTTAGTGGAAGAACAGCATCTAGTAAAGATGAGGTCGAGCGTATTGCCTGCCTTGTGAGTAGGGGGGGAAGGTGAGAGGGTGAGGTCAAAAGAGGAGAGGAGTGGAAAGAAGGAGGCAGAGAGGAATGAGTCAAAGGTAGACGTGGGGAGGTTAAAGTCGCCCAGAACTGTGAGAGGTGAGCCGTCCTCAGGAAAGGAGCTTATCAAGGCATCAAGCTCATTGATGAACTCTCCGAGGGAACCTGGAGGGCGATAAATGATAAGGATGTTAAGCTTGAAAGGGCTGGTAACTGTGACAGCATGGAATTCAAAGGAGGCGATAGACAGATGGGTAAGGGAAGAAAGAGAGAATGACCACTTGGGAGAGATGAGGATCCCGGTGCCACCACCCCGCTGACCAGAAGCTCTCGGGTGTGCGAGAACACGTGGCGGACGAAGAGAGAGCAGTAGGAGTAGCAGTGTTATCTGTGGTGATCCATGTTTCCGTCAGTGCCAAGAAGTCGAGGGACTGGAGGGAGGCATAGGCTGAGATGAACTCTGCCTTGTTGGCCGCAGATCGGCAGTTCCAGAGGCTACCGGAGACCTGGAACTCCACGTGGGTCGTGCGCGCTGGGACCACCAGATTAGGGTGGCCGCGGCGACGCGGTGTGGAGCGTTTGTATGGTCTGTGCAGAAGAGAGAGAACAGGGATAGACAGACACATAGTTGACAGGCTACAGAAGAGGCTACGCTAATGCAAAGGAGATTGGAATGACAAGTGGACTACACGTCTCGAATGTTCAGAAAGTTAAGCTTACATAGCAAGAATCTTATTGACTAAAATGATTAAAATGATACAGTACTGCTGAAGTAGGCTAGCTGGCAGTGGCTGCGTTGTTGACTTTGTAGGCTAGCTGGCAGTGGCTGCGTTGTTGACACTGCACTAATCAAGTCGTTCCGTTGAGTGTAATAGTTTCTACAGTGCTGCTATTCGGGGGCTAGCTGGCTAGCTAGCAGTGTTGATTACGTTACGTTGCGTTAAAAGAACGACAATAGCTGGCTAGCTAACCTAGAAAATCGCTCTAGACTACACAATTATCTTTGATACAAAGACGGCTATGTAGCTAGCTATGTAGCTAGCTACGATCAAACAAATCAAACCGTTGTACTGTAATGAAATGAAATGAAAATGTGATACTACCTGTGGAGCGAAGCGGAATGCGACCGGGTTGTTGAGTGGCGGAAGTTCTATTCGGTAGACGTTGGCTAGCTGTTGGCTAGCTAGCAGTGTCTCCTACGTTAAGGACGATAAATAGCTGGCTAGCTAACCTCTGTAAATTAAGATAATCACTCTAAAAACTACACACTCTA
>NC_036842.1:48746188-48829077 GCF_002910315.2 Salvelinus sp. IW2-2015
TGATCTTAAATCTTTTAAAGGGGGGGGGGGGTGAGAAGGATTACTTTATCCTATCCTAGTATTCCTTAAAGAGTGGGGTTTCAGGTGTCTCCGGAAGGTGGTGATTGAACTCCGCTGTCCTGGCGTCGTGAGGGAGTTTGTTCCACCATTGGGGGGCCAGAGCAGCGAACAGTTTTGACTGGGCTGAGCGGAACTGTACTTCCTCAGTAGGTAGGGAGGCGAGCAGGCCAGAGGTGGATGAACGCAGTGCCCTTGTTGGGTGTAGGGCCTGATCAGAGCCTGGAGGTACTGAGGTGCCGTTCCCCTCACAGCTCCGTAGGCAAGCACCATGGTCTTGTAGCGGATGCGAGCTTCAACTGGAAGCCAGTGGAGAGAGCGGAGGAGCGGGGTGACGTGGAGAACTTGGAAGGTTGAACACCAGACGGGCTGCGGCGTTCTGGATGAGTTGTAGGGGGTTAATGGCACAGGCAGGGAGCCCAGCCAACAGCGAGTTGCAGTAATCCAGACGGAGATGACAAGTGCCTGGATTAGGACCTGCGCCGCTTCCTGTGTGAGGCAGGGTCGTACTCTGCGATGTTGTAGAGCATGAACCTACAGGAACGGGCCACCGCCTTGATGTTAGTTGAGAACGACAGGGTGTCCAGGATCACGCAACTTAGCGTTCTTATAGCGCATCTGGGAGGAGGACACAATGGAGTTGTCAACCGTGATGGCGAGATCATGGAACGGGCAGTCCTTCCCCGGAGGAAGAGGCAGCTCCGTCTTGCCGAGGTTCAGCTTGAGGTGGTGATCCTCATCCACCACTGATATGTCTGCCAGACATGCAGAGATGCGATTCGCCACCTGGTCATCAGAAGGGGAAAGGAGAAGATTAGTTGTGTGTCGTCTGCATAGCAATGGATAGGAGAGACCATTGTGAGGTATATGACAGAGCCAAGTGACTTGGTGTATAGCGAGAATAGGAGAGGGCCTAAACAGAGCCCTGGGGGACACCAGTGGTGAGAGCACGTGGGTGAGGAGACAGATTCTCGCCACGCCACCTGGTAGGAGCGACCTGTCAGGTAGGACGCAATCCAAGCGTGGGCTGCGCCGGAGATGCCCAATCTCGGAGAGGGTGGAGAGGAGGATCTGATGGTTCACAGTATCGAAGGCAGCCGATAGGTCTAGAAGGATGAGAGCAGAGGAGAGAGAGTTAGCTTTAGCAGTGCGGAGCGCCTCCGTGATACAGAGAAAGGCAGTCTCAGTTGAATGACTAGTCTTGAAACCTGACTGATTTTGATCAAGAAGGTCATTCTGGAAGAGAAATAGCGGGAGAGCTGGCCAAGGACGGCACGTTTAAGAGGTTTTGGAGAGAAAAGAAAGAAGGGATACTGGTCTGTAGTTGTTGACATCGGAGGGATCGAGTGTAGGTTTTTTCAGAAGGGGTGCAACTCTCGCTCTCTTTGAAGACGGAAGGGACGTAGCCAGCGGTCAGGGATGAGTTGATGAGCGAGGTGAGGTAAGGGAGAAGCGTCTCCGAAATGGTCTGGAGAAGAGAGTAGGGGATAGGAGTCAAAGCGGGCAGGTTGTTGGGCGGACCGGCCGTCACAAGACGCGAGATTTCATCTGGAGAGAGAGGAGGAGAAAGAGGTCAGAGCACAGGGTAGGGCAGTGTGAGCAGAACCAGCGGTGTCGTTTGACTTAGCAACGAGGATCGGATGTCGTCGACCTTCTTTCAAAATGGTTGACGAAGTCATCTGCAGAGAGGGAGGGACGAAGTCATCTGCAGAGAGGGAGGGGGGGGGGAGGAGATTCAGAGGGAGGAGAAGGTGGCAAAGAGCTTCCTAGGGTTAGAGGCAGATGCTTGGATTTAGGAGTGGTAGAAAGTGGCTTTAGCAGCAGAGACAGAAAGAGGAAAATGTAGAGAGGAGGGAGTGAAAGGATGCCAGGTCCGCAGGGAGGCGAGTTTTCCTCCATTTCCGCTCGGCTGCCCGGAGCCCTGTTCTGTGAGCTCGCAATGAGTCGTCGAGCCACGGAGCGGCGAGGGGAGGACCGAGCCGGCCTGGAGGATAGGGGACAGAGAGAGTCAAAGGATGCAGAAAGGGAGGAGAGGAGGTACACTCTAAACTACACAATTATCTTGGATACGAAGACAGCAAAGACAACTATGTAGCTAGCTAACACTACACTAATCAAGTCGTTCAGTTGAGTGTAATAGTTTCTACAGTGCTGCTATTCGGTAGACGTTTGCTAGCTGGCTAGCTGCTGGGCAGATAGCAGTGTAGACTACGTTAGGACGACGGAATACGATAATTACGCAATTATCTTTGATACAAAGACGGCTATGTAGCTAGCTAAGAAGAAATTGCTAAGATTAGACAAATCAAACCGTTGTACTATAATGAAATGTAATGAAATGTAATGAAAAGTTATACTACCTGCGGACCAAAGTGCGAATGCGACCGCTCGCTCCAACCCGGAAGTTGACAACTGTTTTGGTAGTTGGTTTACTACCAAAACAGTGTTGCCTTACTTGTTTTGGTAGCTTGAACTCTATATAACTGCTGATTTGGGAAATGTTTGAACAATTATGATAATCATTTAAAGAGGTTATACAGGATTTTGGAGAGTGCTCTTTAGCCAAAAGGGGTCCCCTAAATGGACAGAAATATGGCCCAGAAATGACCTCATTGGACAAAAAGGTGAATTCCACCTCACACCCACTATCAAAAAGCATATAGCCTATTGTTAGCCTACAACTATGGATTGTGTGGTATAAGAAATTCATTTGAGTTGTATCATATGTGTGTGTATGAACCATGCAGGAAACACTGCAGGTTAACAGTACAAGTGACTTAAGGAAGAGCGTCATAAATGTAAAAGTCACTCTTTATTTAAAGCACCTTGCTTTGAGTTGGTGGGTCTGCTGGTTACCATGTCTACGTTCCATATTGCACAATGGTCAAAAGTAGTGCACTATAGGGAATAGGATACCATTTTGGACGCATAACCTAGGACTCCATGGTAACAACCAAGACAACCCATAGCACTCCATTATTCTTCAAACCTAGTAATTAGATACATTTGTAAATTATACCTTTGTACTTGCTAATTGGATACAGTGTAACAATGGCGGCAGAGGACGAACTTAATTAAGTACTGTATTTGGAATTGAAATCTGAAAATTGTTTGATTTCTGTCGGAATACACACTGTCATTATATATTTGCTYAATTAAAATTCAAACTCCTTCCTAGTTTTAAGCTAACTGATCCATAATGCAACAGCATGAGGGCCTTGAAGTGGTAATGATATGCATTATGGGAGCGAGTTGGAGTGGTTACTACCAGGGCTTGTTATCTAGAAAGGGGCGGAGTGAAGTGAGCCAACACAAACAAGAGTGTAGAATAAACACCCAGCTGCTCAGTGCTGTTCTCAGTGCTGTCACAAAACAGACACAGTTTATATAGCGTTATTATAGCATTATACCCTCAGTTACAGGCAGAAGGGTATTGGTGGTAAATCCATGTTGATAGCCATCAATGGGTATAAACAGTGTAAGCATACTTGATCTAAAGTAAATATTATTTTATGATGTGGAACTGGAAAGAGGTAAAGTGACTAGATGGCTAGGTGGCTAGAAAACCATTTGCATTAACAGTACTTTACCCATTACCAGTGAAGTAAAGTGATAGTTCACTCTAAAATCAAAGTATGCAAGGTGTGTGTGTGTGTGTGTGTGTGCGCACACGTTTGCATGTACATGTCCGTGTGTGTGTGTGTATTTGTGCATGTATCTTCATTCTCGTAGCCTGGTGTGTGAGTGAGAGTTTGTGTAGCTCATAAGCTTACAGAGTTAGTTCATCCTGTTATCTCTGAGTTATTTTAAAACGGCAGCTTACTGTGTCTCTCTCTCTGATTCCCCCTCTCCCTTGCTTCTCCCACACTAACAAGGCTCTAGCAGGGGCCAATAGATCACACCCTTCACTCTTAGATCAGCCCTCCTCCTTGGGTTTTCCTCCTCTCTCTCTCCCTCCCTTTCCCCTCTTTTTCCCTCCTATCCCGCATTCTCCTTCTTTCTTCCTGATTTAATGGGTTTTTATTGCTGACAACAGAGAAGCTTGATTGATTGAGCCCCTCCATCTCAGGTTGTATACTACTACTTTTTCCTAACCCTTGAAAGAGAAGTCAGTGTAGATTTTGTAGTTGTATTTCAAATGTAGGACTGTGATTTTTGGTTTCTTATCAGTTGCTTTGATTAAAGGTTTGATTAAAGCTTAGCTCATACAGTATATTGAACTTGCATTTGACTTGAGTTTTAGTTGTCTGTGTAAATACTGTACAATATTTTATTWAAAAAAAGATGAATCACAGTCAGTATTGTGAGTGATGCACAGACCGTGTTCTCTCGTTATCACATCATTATTTTCTTTGCTTCTTCAAAGCTCTCAAGATTACGACCTATTACAAAAAAAACACGTTATCGTAATAGATATAGTGGCAGCAAATCTAGTTGTTATTTAGGGAAGGCCAAAGTGGCTTTCTTTGTAAGTGAAGACTTTTCAGTGGACATTTTCAAACATCTAGTAGGAATAATAAATAGGAAGCTAATGGAAGTAATATTTTATGAGTATCATTTATAAACAGGGTGTTAATCATAAATCATTAAATGATTAAATGGCTGAGAATCTGGTTCTCTCCCCCTCAGTTGACCTCACTGGTAGTTGACCACAGCATCAGCCATAGCTGCTTAAAATGGGACTACTGGTGGTGCTGCCCTACAGACCTAATGCACACCCCGATTATAGACTAGCTAGTTATTAATGTAACAAAGTGGTGGTTTAACTGTACCTGAAACTGACTGGCTGCCTGACTCATTTTAAACAGGTATCTATTTCAATGTAGTTTTTCCCCGAAGATAGAAGCAGTGGAACACTCAACTGCACTCCCCACCCAATTGAAGCCTTGAGTGTGACAATAKGTTTTTGGGCTGTGTGGGATACACCTCGCTAAGTCGCTGAAGACAAAATGTGTCTGGCTGAAATGAAAAGGGGTGATTGAAATAACAGCCACCCTGTATTCAAGAGCATGTTGTGTCTCAACCGATGGCGTGCACAACACAAACGTATCAGATGATTTAAAATAGGGTCTAATATAACATATGCGAATATGAAAAAAAAGCGGCGTTTACACGCTGTCGAGTGAAAGCAGCTGCAGGTGTTGCCACTAGGCACCAAATGAGAGCGAAGAGATAGTGCTAAAATAGTGAAGATCCTGTCAGGCAGAAGCAGTACAGGTCAGAGAAGCCTCATGATAATCTGCTGTGAACATCGTCACGACGCCTCTGTGGTGATAATCAGGACTAGCAGCAGGTTTACCCGGCTTAATTTCCTAGAGTGCTGCTCACCTCACGGCTCACCGCAAAGGCTAGCTGTTGTCAAGGTGTTATCATTGATTGAATGTAAATGTTACAGCCAGCCAGGGTAGAAGTGGTCTATCCATGTCAAAAGCCACAAATGCATGAAGTTGAACACTGGATACATTTTTGATATTATATCAGGTGGTAAAGTAATGAGAGATGGTGTCTTAAATACCATTTGCTGTGAAGAACAGTAATCTCAAAGAAGTGATAGTTTACTCAAAAATCTATATATTTGTATGTGTGTGCACGTGTGTTCTCATAGCATTTTCGGGGACAGATAGATGACCTCTGAACTGGCCCACTTACTCAGACAAATTTGAATCAAATGAGTGGAAATGGTGCATCAGTATGATAGTGTATTAGTATGATAGTGTATTATTCTACTTCACTGGCACGGTGCACAAAATTACTGCTGCGGCCGCTGTTGTAATGTGGGGCGGCAGGTAGCCTAGTGGTTAGAGRGTTGGACTAGTAACCGAAAGGTTGAAAGATCGCAATCCCGAGCTGACAAGGTACAAATCTGTCGTTCTGCCCCTGAACAAGGCAGTTAACCCACTGTTCCTAGGCCGTCATTGAAAATAAGAATTTGTTCTTAACTGACTTGCCTAGTTAAATAAAGGTTAATAAAAAATAAAAAATGCCTGTTAGGGGTATCATCTCATGCAAGACCAAGGGAGTAATCTATCTCATCACCTGTTCATGTGGGAAAGCCTACGTAGGACAAACGAAAATACAATTAAAACAACGCATAGCTGAACACCGCAGCTCACTTTGACTATCCAGTAGCAGCTCACTTTGTCGAAGCTAACCATCCAATCTCCTCCCTCAATTACACAGGCATTGAGCATGTTGCTCTACCAAGGAAAGGAGGTCACATCGAGATCCTACTACTACAAAGGGAGGCTTACTAGATATCCTATCTAAAAACATTGTCCCCTAGTGGTCTGGATATTGACTTGGATCTCAGGCCCTTCTTATGAACAATCATCTCTTTTATGAATAAGTCTTATACATTGATATATTCTTTCTACAGCTTATTAGCGTACACCTAATATGTTCCCCCTGTTGATGATGCTTATTATGCATTACGGTTGAACCAAAAGATTACATGTAACAAATATGAAATGAAATAGGAAACAATTAAATATGTGAAATTTGAATTAAACAAAAATGTATGTTGATGCTAATATTATTTACAATATTCAAATGTTTCCATATGATAACAATAGCCTAATATATTAGCGAGAAACGATGGTAACAGGTGTGCGTAATGATGGGCCACCTGGCACCCTCGAGCGCCAGAGAGGAGGAGCGGGAGCAGGCATGACACGAGTAAAAATGTGCTTAACAAGTCACATAATAAGTTGCATGGATTTACTCGGTGTGCAATTATAGTGCTTAACTTTTTGAATGACTACCTCATCTCTGTACCCCACACATACAATTAGCTGTAAGGTCCCTCAGTCAAGTAGTGAATTTCAACCACAAAGACCAGGGAGGTTTTCCAATGCCTCGAAAAGAAGGGCATCAAATTATACTTTGGATGGTGTATTAATGCAACCAGTCACTACAAAGATACAGGCGTCCTTCCTAACTCAGTTGCCACAGAGTAAGGAAACCGCTCAGGGATTTCACCACGAGGCCAATGGTGACTTTAAAACAGTTAAGAGTTTAATGGCTGTGATAGGAGTAAACTGAGGATGGATCAACCACATTGTAGTTACTCCACAATACTATCCTAAATGACAGAGTGAAAAGAAGGAAGCTTGTATTGAATAAAAATATTCCACAAGATGCATCCTGTTTTCAAAAAAGGCACTAAAGTAATATCGCAAAAAATGTGGTAAAGCAATTCACTTTTTGTCCTGAATACAAAGTGTTATGTTTGGGGCAAACCCAATACAACACATTACTGAGTACCACTCTCCATATTTTCAACCATAGTGGTGGCTGCATCATGTTATGGGTATGCTTGTACTCTTTAAGGACTGGGGAGTTTTTCAGGATAAAAAATAAACAGAATGGAGCTAAGCACAGGCAAAATCCTAGAGAAATGCCTGGTTTTGTCTGCTTTCCACCAGACACTGGGAGATTAATTCACCTTTCAGCAGGAAAATAACCTTAAACACAAGGCCAAATCTACCCTGGAGTTGCTTACCAAGAAGACTGTGAATGTTTCAGAGTGGCCGAGTTACAGTTTTGACTTAAATCTACTTGAAAATATATGGCAAGACTTTAAAGTGGTTTTCAAGCAGTGATCAACAACCAATTTGACAGAGCTTGAAAACTTTTATTAAGAATAATGGGAAAATATTTTACAATCAAGGTGTGCAAAGCTCTTAGAGACTTACCCGGAAAGACTCACAGCTGTAATCGCTGCCAAAGGTGAATCAAGCATGTATTTACTCAGGGGTGTGAATACTTACAGTACCAGTCAAAAGTTTGGACACACCTACTCATTCCAGGGGTTTTCTTTATTTTTACTATTTTCTACATTGTAGAATAAAAGTGAAGACATCAAAACTATTAAATAACACACAGGGAATCATGTAGTAACCAAAAAAGTGTTAAACAAATCAAAATATTTTATATTTCAGATTCTTCAAAGTAGCCACCCTTTGCCTTGATGACAGCTTTGCACACTCTTGGTATTTTCTCAACCAGCTTCATGAAGTAGTCACCTGGAATGCATTTAAATTAACAGGTGTGCCATGTTAAAACTTAGATAGTGGAATGCAAATAGTCTGGTTAGCCATTTGATTAGCTGTTTATGAGTCTTATGGCTTGGGGGTAGAAGCTGTTAAGAAGTCTTTTGGACCTAGACTTGGTGCTCTGGTACCGCTTGCCGTGCGGTAGCAGCGAGAACAGTCTATGACTAGG
This sequence comes from Salvelinus sp. IW2-2015, assembly GCF_002910315.2. Lineage (NCBI taxonomy): Eukaryota > Metazoa > Chordata > Actinopteri > Salmoniformes > Salmonidae > Salvelinus > Salvelinus sp. IW2-2015. Next base: position 48,754,469 of record NC_036842.1, read on the forward strand.
GTGGCTGGAGTCTTTGACAATTTTTAGGGCCTTCCTCTGACACCACCTGGTATAGAGGTCCTGGATGGCAAGAAGCTTGGCCCCAGTGATGTACTGGGCCGTACGCACTACCCTCTGTAGTGCCTTGCGGTCAGAGGCCAAGCAGTTACTGTACCAGGCAGTGATGCAACCAGTCAGGATGCTCTCGATGGTGCAGCTGTAGAACTTTTGCAGGATCTGAGGACCCATGCCAAATCTTTTCAGTCTCCTGATGAGGGATAGGTTGTTGTCCTGGCACCACACGGCCAGGTCTCTGACCTCCTCCCTATAGGCTGTCTCATCGTTGTCGGTGATCAGGCCTACCTACCACTCTTGTGTCGTTGGCAAACTTAATGATGGTGTTGGAGTTGTACCTGGCCATGCGGTCATGAGTGAACAGGGAGTACAGGAGGGAACTGAGCACGCACCCCCGAGGGGCCCCCTTGTTGAGGATCAGCGTGGCAGATGTATTGTTACCTACCCTTACCACTTGGGGGCAGACCGTACTGAAGTCCAGGATCCAGTTACAGAGGGAGGTGTTTAGTCCCAGGGTCCTTAGCTGAGTGATGAGCTTTGAGGGCACTGTGGTGTTGAGCTGTAGTCAAAGAATAGCATTCTCACATAGGTGTTCCTTTTGCCCAGGTGGGAAAGGGCAGTGTGGAGTGCAATAGAGATTGCATCATCTGTGCATCTGTTGGAGCGGTATGAAAATTGGAGTGGGTCTAGCCATGACCAGCCTTTCAAAGCACTTCATGGCTACAGATGTGAGTGCTACGGGTCGGTAGTCATTTAGGCAGGTTACCTTGGTGTCCTTGGGTTCAGGGACTATGGTGGTCTGCTTGAAACATGTTGGTATTACAGACTCAGTCAGGGACATGTTGAAAATGTCAGTGTGGTCAGCGCATGCTCGGAGTACACGTCTTGGTAATCCATCTGGCCCTGCGGCCTTGTGAATGTTGACTTGTTTAAAGGTCTTACATCGGCTACGGAGTGCGTGATCACACAGTCGTCCGGAACAGCTGGTGCTCTCATGCATGCTTCAGTGTTGCTTGCCTCGAGGCGAGTATAGAAGTCAATTAGCTCATCTGTTCGCTCGTGTCACTGGGCAGCTCGCGGCTGTGCTACCCTTTGTAATCTGTAATAGTTTGCAAGCTCTGCCACATCCGACGAGCATCTGAGTCGGTTCAATCTTCGTCGATTCAATCTTCGTCCTGTGTTGTCGCTCTGCCTGTTTGATGGTTTGTTGGAGGGCATAGCGGGATTTCTAATAAGCGTCCATGTTAGAGTCCTGCTCCTTGAAAGCGGCAGCTCTGCACTTTAGCTCAGTGTGGATGTTACCTATAATCCATGGCTTCTGGTTGGGGTATGTACTCACTGTCACTGTGGGGACGACGTCATCGAAACAGTTATTGATGAAGCCAGTTACTGTTGTGGTGTATTCCTCAATGACATCCGAAGAATCCCGGAACATATTCCAGTCTGTGCTAGCATAACAGTCCTGTAGCTTAGCATCTGCTTCATCTGACCACTTCTTTATTGACCGAGTCACTGGTGCTTCCTGCTTTAGTTTTTACAGGGGGATAGAATTATGGTCAGATTTGCCAAATGGAGGAGCGAGAGCTTTGTACTCGTCTCTGTGTGTGGAGTAAAGGTGATGTAGAGTTTGTTTTCCTCTGATTTGCACATTTAACATGGTAGAAATGGTAGAAATTAGGCAAAACGGATTTAATTTTCCCAGCGTTAATGTCCCTGGCCACTAGGAGCGCCACCTCGTTTTCCTGTTTGCTTATGGCCTTATACAGGTCATTGAGTGCGGTGCCAGCATCGGTTTGTGGTGGTAAATTAACAGCTACGAAAAATATTGATGAAAACTCTCGGTAAATAGTGTGGTCTACAGCTTGTCATAAGATACTCTTCCTCTGGCGAGCAAAACCTTGAGACTTCCTTAGATTTCATGCACTAGCTGTTTACAAATATACACAGACCGCCACCCCTTGTCTTACCGGAGGCGGCTGTTCTATCTTGCCTATGCAGCGTAAACCCCGCCAGCTGTGTGTTATTCATGTCGTCATTCAGCCACAACTCGGTGAAACATAAGATATTACAGTTTTTAATGTCCTGTTGGTAGGATATTTGTGATCGTAGCTCGTCTATTTTGTTATCCAATGATTGTACGTTGGCTAATAGGACTGAGGCAGATTACCCAAGGCACCCCGACCTACGCCCCCAGTATCTCCGTCTCTTTCTCATGCGAATCACGTGGATTTTGGCTTTGTCGGGTGTTTTAAGTAAATCCTTCGCGTCCGACTCGTTAAAGAATAAATCTTCATCCAGTACGAGGTGAGTAATCGCTGTCCTGATATCTAGAAGCTCTTTTTCGGTCATAATAGACAATGGCAGAAACATTATCTACAAATAAGTTACAAATAACACGAAAAAACACACTTAATAGCACAATTGGTTAGGAGACCGTAAAACGGCAGCCATCCACTCCGGCTTCATTATAATTATTGTGTCAAAATTGACTACAAAGTATAAACAGGACAATTTTGGTCATAGTCAGTCTCGTCCAAAACTGAGTTTTGTAAGCGAGTTGTACTTGAGGGCCGGGTTTTGATTTCGACAATGCTCACTTTCCCACTAACACGGGATACAGAGATTCAGTGATTGCACTCTATCCAATTCTATCGCAGAACACACAGACAGTGAGACAGACCTGCCCTGCAATGCAGTGGATTGGACTTTGTTTACATAAGGCAACACATCGCACATTTTTTTACCTGAGAAATACTGCACCAAACACCTTAGCTAGATGTAAAATTGCTTGACTAAAACCTCCTCAACAAAGACATCAAAATTAATTACAGATTTATTGCGTTATCTATTTTGAGGAAGTGTCTCATGGGGACAAACATCAGTAACTGCCACATCGAACCACACCCCAAATACAATTTTTTTTGTATTTTACCCCCCTTTTTCTCCCCAATTTCAATCTTGTCTCATCGCTGCAACTCCCCAAAAGGCTTGGGAAGCGAAGGATGAGTCATTCGTCCTCTGAAACATGACCCGCCAAACTGCGCTTCTTAACACCCGCCCGCTTAACCCGGAAGCCAGCCGCACCAATGTGTTGGAGGAAACACTGTTCACCTGACAACCGAGGTCAGCCTGCAGGCGCCCGGCCCACCGCAAGGAGGCACTAGAGCGCGATGAGCCAAGTAAAGCCCCCCCGGCCACACCCTCCCCTAACCCTCATGGGCACTAATGCCAAAAACTGACACTAGCTCCAGTATCAACGCGCTAAAGCCAGATTCTTCCATCTGGGAGGTAATAGAGCTGAGCATAGCTTAGTGAAAGTAGGGCAAAAATCGCAATTCCTCTTCTACTGCACTTGAGTAACACCTCCGTGAAGTTACACAGGAGTCAGTTAGGCAACGCAAACCCAGTAGCCGACCTTTTTGGTAATACAGTAGACCAATACACACGATGCATCAGGGTCTCTATTCTGATGTGGTTACTTAATTCGACTTCCTCTCCATTTGCAGCTGATTGATTCTTTTCATATGGTTTTTCTCCCTCTCTCCATCCTCCCACCCCATACCATGTCCTCTTCTCTCCTCTCCTCTATCCTCATTGCCACTCCATTCACRCTCGCCGGGCACAGTGGAAATGGCTTTGACCCGTCCTCTCCCCCTTTTTTCACATTATTCACGGCTCTTGTTTATGCCTCATCCTCATTCTACCCCATTCTTCCCTCGTCCTTTGTGTAGGGGAAACATATGTCATTTAATGTGTGTACTTTTTAAATGGAGCGACGATGAGGTGGATCAAAGTGAGGGTTTAGCATTTGATTTGGACTGATATGGACATGAGGATGAATGTAGGCTAGGGCCATGGATGACCCAGATTGTTTTTCTACAGTGCCTTCAGAAGGTATTCATACCCCTTGACTTATTCCACATTTTGTTGTGTTACAGCCCTTTTCCATCTGTTTGACAAAAATATATAGTACCAGTCAAAAGTTTGGACACACCTACTCATTCAAGGGTTTTTCTTTAATTTGACTATTTTCTACATTGTAGAATAATAGTGAAGACATCAAAACTATGAAATAACACATGGAATCACGTAGTAGCCAAAAAAGTGTTAAACAAATCAAAATATATTTTAGATTCTTCAAAGTAGCCACCCTTTGCCTTGATGACAGCTTTGCACACTCTTGGCATTCTCTCAACCAAGTTCACCTGGAATGRTTTTCCAACAGTCTTGAAGGAGTTCCCACATATGATGAGCACTTGTTGGCTGGTTTTCCTTCACTCTGCGGTCCAACTCATCCCAAGCCATCTCAATTGGGTTGAGGTCGGGTGATTGTGGAGGCCAGGTCATCTGATACAGCATTCCATCACTCTCCTTCTTGGTCAAATAGCCCTTACACTTCCTGGAGGTGTGTTGGGTCATTGTCCTGTTGAAAAACAAATGATAGTCCCACTAAGCGCAAACCAGAAGGGATGGCGTATCGCTGCAGAATGCTGTCTGCCTTGAATTCTAAATACAGTGGGGCAAAAAAGTATTTAGTCAGCCACCAATTGTGCAAGTTCTCCCACTTAAAAAGACGAGAGAGGCCTGTAATTTTCATCAGAGGTACACTTCAACTATGACAGACAAAATGAGAAAAAAAAATCCAGAAAATCACATTGTAGGATTTTTAATGAATTTATTTGCAAATTATGGTGGAAAATAAGTATTTGAGTTCACCGACAAACGAAGGCAGATTTCTGGCTCTCAGACCTGTAACTTCTTCTTTAAGAGGCTCCTCTGTCCTCCACTCGTTACCTGTATTTATGGCACCTGTTTGAACTTGTTATCAGTATAAAAGACACCTGTCCACAACCTCAAACAGTCACACTCCAAACTCCTCTATGACCAAGACCAAAGAGCTGTCAAAGGACACCAGAAACAAAATTGTAGACTGCACCAGGCTGGGAAGACTGAATCTGAAATAGGTAAGCCAGCTTGGTTTGAAGAAATCAACTGTGAGAGCAATTATTAGGAAATGGAAAGATACAAGACCACTGATAATCTCCCTCGATCTGGGGCTCCACGCAAGATTTCACCCCGTGGGGTCAAAATGATCACCAACGTGAGCAAAAATCCCAGAACCACATGGGGGACCTAGTGAATGACCTGCAGAGAGCTGGGACCAAAGTAACAAAGCCTACCATCAGTAACACACTACGCCGCCAGGGACTCAAATCCTGCAGTGCCAGACGTGTCCCCCTGCTTAAGCCAGTACATGTCCAGGCCCGTCTGAAGTTTGCTAGAGAGCATTTGGATGATCCAGAAGAAGATTGCGGAGAATGTCATATGGGCAGATGAAACCAAAATATAACTTTTTGGTAAAAACTCAACTCGAGGACAAAGAATGCTGAGTTGCATCCAAAGAACACCATACCTACTGTGAAGCATGGAGGTGGAAACATCATGCTTTGGGGCTGTTTTTCTGCAAAGGGACCAGGACGACTGACCGTGTAAAGGAAAGAATGAATGGGGCCATGTATCGTGAGATTTTGAGTGAAAACCTCCTTCCATCAGCAAGGGCATTGAAGATGAAATGTGGCTGGGTCTTTCAGCATGACAATGATCCCAAACACACCGCCCGGGCAACGAAGGAGTGGCTTCGTAAGAAGCATTTCAAGATCCTGGAGTGGCCTAGCCAGTCTCCAGATCTCAAACCCATAGAAAATCTTTGGAGGGAGTTGAACAGTGTTGCCCAGCAACAGCCCCAAACATCACTGCTCTAGAGGAGATCTGCATGGAGGAATGGGCCAAAATACCAGCAACAGTGTGTGAAAACCTTGTGAAGATTTACAGAAAACGTTTGACCTCTGTCATTCCAACAAAGGGTATATAACAAAGTATTGAGATAAACTTTTGTTATTGACCAAATACTTATTTTCCACCATAATTTGCAAATAAATTCATTAAAAATCCTACAATGTCATTTTCTGGATTTTTTTTTCTCATTTTGTCTGTCATAGTTGAAGTGTACCTATGATGAAAATTACAGGCCTCTCTCATCTTTTTAAGTGGGAGAACTTGCACAATTAGTGGCTGACAATACTTTTTTGCCCCACTGTAAGTCACCGACAGTGGTACCAGCAAAGCACCCCGACACCATCACACTTCCTCCTCCTAGCTTCATGGTGGAACCACACATAAAGAGATCATCCATTCACCTACTCTGCGTCTCTCCAAAGACACGGCGGTCGGAACCAAAAAATAATACAAATCATCAGACCAAAGATAGATTTCGCCGGTCTATGTCCATTGCTCATGTTTCTTGGCCCAAGCAAGTCTCTTCTTATTATTGGTGTCCTTAGTAGTGCTTTCGTTGCAGCAATTTGACCATGAGGCCCGATTCACGCAGTCTCCTCTGAACAGTTGATGTTGAGATGTGTCTGTTACTGAACTCTGTGAAGCATTTATTTGGGTGCAATCTGAGATGCTGGTAACTCTAATGAACCCCTCTGCAGCAGAGGTAACCTGGGACTTCCTTTCCTGTGCATGTCCTCATGAGAGCCAGTTTCATCATAGCACTTGATGGTTGGTCGACTGCACTTGAAGAAACTTTCAAAGTTCTTGAAATGTTCTGGATTGACTGACCTTCATGTCTTAAAGTAATGATGGACTGTCGTTTCTCTTTGCTTACTGTTTTTGCCATGGACTTGGTCTTTTACCAAATAGGGCTATCTTCTGTATACCACCCCTACCTTGTAACCCTACCTTAAGAGGGAAAGAATCCACAAATTAACTATTACAAACGACAGCACCTGTTAATTGAAATGCATTCCAGGTGACTACTTCATGAAGCTGGTTGAGAGAATGCCAAGAGTGTGCAAAGCTGTCATCAAGGCAAAGGTTGGCTACTTTGAAGAATGTCAAATATAAGATATATTTTGATTTGTTTAACACTTTTTTGGCTACTACGTGATTCCATATGTGTTATTTCATATTTTTGATGTCTTCACTATTATTCTACAATGTAGAAAACAGTCAAAATACAGAAAAAACCCTTGAATGAGTAGGTGTGTCCATCCAAACTTGACTGATTCTGTGTGTATATATATATAATACATACACACACACACACACACACAGTGCATTTAGAAATTATACTTTTTTACTTTTACCACATTTCGTTACAGCCTTATTCTAAAGTGGATTAAATAAATAAAAATCCTCATCAATCTACACACCATAATGACAAAGCAAAAACAAGTTTTGAGAAATTTTAGCAAATTTATTGAAATAAAAAAACAGAAATACCTTATTTACTAGACCCTTTGCTATGAGACTCGAAATTGAGCTCCGGTGCATCCTGTTTCCATTGATCATCCTTGAGATGTTTCTACAACTTGATTTGAGTCCAACTGTGGTAAATTCAATTGATTGGACATGATTTGGAAAGGCACACACCTCCCTATATAAGGTCCCAAAGTTGACAGTGCATGTCAGAGCAAAAACCAAGCCATAAGGTCGAAGGAATTGTCCGTAAAGATCCGAGACAGGATTGCGTCAGGGCACAGATCTGGGGAACGGTACCCCAACATTTCTGCAGCATTGAAGGTCCCTAAGAACACAGTGGCTTCATCATTCTTAAATTGAAGAAGTTTCAACCCAAAAAAAWGACTCTTTCTACAGCTGGCCAAATTGAGCAATTGGGGGAGAAGGGCCTTGGTCAGGGAGGTGACCAAGACGCCGATGGTCACTCTAACAGAGCTCTAGAGTTCCTCTGTGGAGATGGAAGAACCTTATAGAAGGACAGCCATCTCTGCAGCACTCCACCTATCCGTCCTTTATGGTGTCGTGAGCTGATGGAAGACTCTTGTCACTAAAAGGCACATGACAGCCCACTTGGAGTTTGCCAAAAGCCACCTGAAGGACTCTCAGACCATGAGAAACGATATTCTCTTGTCTGATTAAACCAAGATTGAACTCTTTGGCCTGACTGCCAAGCGTCACGTCTGGAGGAAACCTGGCACCATTCCTATGGTGAAATATGGTAAAGTCAGCATCATGCTGTGGGGATGTTTTTCGGCAGCAGGGACTAGGAGACTAGTCAGGATCGAGGGAAAGATGAGCGGAGCAAAGTACAGAGAGGCCCTTGATGAAAACCTGCTCCTGAGCACCCAGGACATCAGACTGTGGTGAAGGTTCACCTTCAAACAGGACAAGGACCTTAAGCACAGCCAAGACAATGCACGAGTGGCTTCGGGACAAGTCTCAATGTCCTTGAGTGGCCCATCCAGAGACCTGACTCTTTTTGACTCTTTTAATTTTAGAATAAGGCTGTAACGTAAGAAAACGTGGAAAAGGTCAAGGGGTCTCAATACTTACTCAATGTACTCTGTGTGTGTATATATACACTGCTCAAAAAAATAAAGGGAACACCTAAACAACACAATGTAACTCCAAGTCAATCACACTTCTGTGAAATCAAACTGTCCACTTAGGAAGCAACACTGATTGACAATATATTTCACATGCTGTTGTGCAAATGGAATAGACAACAGGAGGAAATTATAGGCAATTAGCAAGACACCCCCAATAAAGGAGTGGTTCTGCAGGTGGTGACAACAGACCACTTCTCAGTTCCTATGCTTCCTGGCTGATGTTTTGGTCACTTTTGAATGCTGGCGGTGCTTTCACTCTAGTGGTAGCATGAGACGGAGTCTACAACCCACACAAGTGGCTCAGTAGTGGGCCAGCTCCATCCAGGATGGCACATCAATGCGAGCTGTGGCAAGAAGGTTTGCTGTGTCTGTCAGCGTAGTGTCCAGAGCATGGAGGCGCTACCAGGAGACAGGCCAGTACATCAGGAGACGTGGAGGAGGCCGTAGGAGGGCAACAAACCAGCAGCAGGACGCACCTCCGCCTTTGTGCAAGGAGGAGCAGGAAGCACTCCAGAGCCCTGCAAAATGACCTCCAGCAGGCCACAAATGTGCATGTGTCTGCTCAAATGGTCAGGAACAGACTCCATGAGGGTGGTATGAGGGCCCGACGTCCACAGGTGGGGGTTGTGCTTACAGCCCAACACCGTGCAGGACGTTGGCATTTGCCAGAGAACACCAAGATTGGAAAATTCGCCACTGGCGCCCTGTGCTCTTCACAGATGAAAGCAGGTTCACACTGAGCACGTGACAGAGTCTGAGACGCCGTGGAGAACGTTCTGCTGCCTGCAACATCCTCCAGCATGACCGGTTGGCGGTGGTCAGTCATGGTGTGGGGTGGCATTTCTTTGGGGGGCCGCACAGCCCTCCATGTGCTCGCCAGAGGTAGCCTGACTGCCATTAGGTACCGAGATGAGATCCTCAGACCCCTTGTGAGACCATATGCTGGTGCGGTTGGCCCTGGGTTCCTCCTAATGCAAGACAATGCTAGACCTCATGTGGCTGGAGTGTGTCAGCAGTTCCTGCAAGAGGAAGGCATTGATGCTATGGACTGGCCCGCCCGTTCCCCAGACCTGAATCCAATAGAGCACATCTGGACATCATGTCTCGCTCCATCCACCAACGCCACGTTGACCACAGACTGTCCAGGAGGTGGCGGATGCTTTAGGCCAGGTCTGGGAGGAGATCCCTCAGGAGACCATCCGCCACCTTATCAGGAGCATGCCCAGGCCTTGTAGGGAGGTCATACAGGCACATGGAGCCACACACACTACTGAGCCTAATTTTGACTTGTTTTAAGGACATTACATCAAAGTTGGATCAGCCTGTAGTGTGGTTTTCCACTTTAATTTTGAGTGTGACTCCAAATCCAGACCTCCATGGGTTGATAAATTTGATTTCCATTGATAATTTTTGTGTATTTTGTTGTCAGCACATTCAACTATGTAAAGAAAAAAGTATTTAATAAGAATATTTCATTCATTCAGATCTAGGATGTGTTATTTTAGTGTTCCCTTTATTTTTTGAGCAGTGTATATATATATATATATATATATATATATATAATATATGTATATATATATATATATAGTATATATCTTTCATTTGACATTTGAACTTCACATGTTGGTGCTCATGGGTCCTTTTACTTGGAAATGACCATACCCCACACTACCATGAGACATTCATGGGCCTCTTAAGCTGACAAAAATCCTATTCCCGAAACAAAAGTTAGTTTTTGTTTTAATGGATAAAAACAATGTCTGGCATTTAAGTCTGACATATGGCTAGTTTCAGCTTGATGCTGTTATTCCAATGGTGTGTATCCAGTGGATGTAAGCACTATACTGCAACATTTTAATTGGCTTGGAGAAAGGCTCATGTGACGTCAATAGCTTCAGTTCCATGTGATGTATATTGGACTGCAAGATACCTAAAAACATATATTTCATCTCTGTAAGACTTGACGTCAGACCTCTTTAAAAAGTAAAATACAATAACATTTTCAATAAATATGTATGTTTGTGTCTGATATGGATACAATTCTACCAAATGAGTAAGAATTTCAGATTAGTCCCGTGTACCAGGTAGTGCTGCAGCTGACCCCCTTAAATAGCTGCCGCCGCACTACTTCCACCTCGTGCCCTTTTTGAGGCGCCGTAGATCACCGACAAAGAGGATTGGAGTGATCCAATATGTCACATAACCGTGATTACATACTGTACGTAACCTTTGTTATGTAGCACTATATTGGAACACTCCAATATGGTATCACAATACCAGCTTAATCTGTGAACTAGGTAAGGGCCAGAGAGAGAGCAAAGTCCCATTGGACTGAGCTCAGGGCAGTCATAGTTGCTATGTCCCTCTGTCCCCACTCAGGGAAGCAGAGGCAACGTCCAGCACAGCTGTTCCGACCTCATTGGTGGTGGCAACAATGACTCGATAGTACCTGAAGAAAAAGTGCTAGACAATGCCCAACTGGCCAAGGCGCAAATGTCATCAAGGGGAACTCCTCGGAGCAGTGCCCACGATGTAGCTGCTACTCTAGTAAAATATGCCACTACAGCATACGCCAGAGGCCGGCTGGCCAGTCGATATGCTGTAGTATTAGTGTCCACAAAAACCGCAAAACCGTTTGCACATTTGGCTTTCAAACCAGGTACAGAATATGCCCCAAAACATTTGAGATGATGCATTGGTGGAAGAAACCATAGCGCTCTGCAACGTGTTCACCACATTGTCCTGAAGGCAGAGACTGGTCCACTAACGCCTGAGGACAAGCCCGAAGCTGGAGGCGGTGTGGGTCCGGATGCCACAGTGTCCTCCCAGCCTGAAGAGAAGATCATTCCTCAGGGGCAGCTGCCATGGGGTCCCCGAGAGGAGAAACCACAGAAGGCTGAACCATGGGGATCTCGGCCAGCATGGAGCTATCAAGAGCAGCTGGTGACCAATCAAGATGACCCTATCTAGCGTAGCTGTGATCAGGGGAAATGGTGGGAAAGTGGCGTTGCCGGCCAATCGTGAGCGAGGACGTCCAGACCAATAGGGTCCGACATCGAAAACCAGTTGGGACAATGAGTGTTCTCTGGAATGCAAGCAGGTCCACCTGTGCTTTCCCGAATCTGTCCCAAAGCTGTAGCACCAACTGAGGGTGTAGACTCTAGTCCCTCCCCTGGCGTCTCTTGAGAGTATTTCCTCTGTATTTTTCAGGATCCTGGGGATATGTGTAGGGCTGGTATTAGGGCTGGAACTGTTGAAGGCAGTTAGCCTAGCGGTTTAGTGTTGGGACAGTAACCTAAAGGTCGCTGGTTTGAATCCCCGAGCCGACAATAAAAAATACTAAAATGTAAATGTTGATGAACTAGGCGAACCACCCTGAGCTCCAGCACATTGATGTGTTGACCCCTCCATGGGGGGCTCCAGCGGCCGCTGGCAGCCATGCCTCTTAACATGGCACCTCAACCCGTCAGAGAGGTTTCAGTGCACACCAGCTCTCTGCGGTGGACTCTAATCAGGCTCACCCCCTTTAACAAGAAGGAGGTAGATCACCTTCCGTGGGGGGGTCAGGTGACTCTTCTCCTCGTTTAGGGTGAGGCTCAGAACTTGAATGTGGCTCGAGGGTCTTCGTGTCCGTTGTGGCCTGTTCCCTGGATGGGGCAGACTATCCAATCGTCCAGGTAAGGCAATTACTCCTCCAGCAGTATGTGCCACTACAGTAAAACGCAAAGGCCTTTCGGGCCAGTCGAAATGCTGCAGTAACCGTGACCACCATGCAATGTGAGAGTCCAGTCGGATAGGCCCTGGCCCAGAACTCTCACCATAGTTAAGGAAAATTGATAAAGCTTTCATATTGCCTGCATCTGTGAAAGTGTCCATTGCCCTAATCGGACACAACACATCACCTGCAACAGTGAGATGTGGATAACTGTAATGGCTGGTTAAACGTGTCTGTCAGATAGAACCCTTGGCCAGAATAAGGGGTTAGGATGTAGGTTGACACCCCTTCATCTGAACTCATTCGGGAAACATTCAGTCAACCACCAGAAGACCCTGAGACATTTGAGGCGCCAGAACTATAGTGGTGGCCAGCATCGGGATTGGAGTTCGTAGCCTTCCATCACTGTATTCAATACCCATGGGGACTCCACTTGCCTCTCTCAGTTTGGCCTTAGGGCCTGTGAGAAGCTGCCAATGCCAGTGGCAAGCACCTCAGGATGACTGCAGTGTGCCACCCTTCTTAGACGCAGTCCCCTGCCTGAGGSCAGGGACACCTCGCATTTCTCAAGGTGAAAAAACATACTGGAAATGGTAGTTTCTCTCTGTGGGAAGAAGAGATGAGTAGTGAATACCTTGCACTGTAACAAAATAATAATGCAACCCCAGCTACACACTGCGTAAAACCAGCAGTGTAATCTAGATGTTTTGTGAAGGGAAGCTAGGATAGTTACTGTCTGTACTGTAAAGTAATGTAACAGAACTATAGTAAACCCGGCTATATACTGAAACCCTCAGTGTAATATAGTTGAGTTGTGTGTTTCCAAGGGAAACTAGCTAGGATAGGTACTGTAGGTACTGTAAAGTAGTGTAACAGAAACTATTGAGAACCAACCCAGCTACACACTGTGTGAACAACAGCAGTGTAATAGAGCTGTAATGTGAGTTTCCAGGGGAAACTAGGATAGATACGATCTTAAATGTAAGTACAAATACAATCTAGTAACCACAGCTACACACTGTACAAGACCGCAGTGTATTAGCTGAACAGTGAGTTTCCAAGGTAAATTAGGATTGTCACTGGAAACTAGCATAGTTACTGTATGTAGCCTACTGTAAGTAGTGCAACAGAAAAACTATAGTAAACCCAGCTACACACTGTGTGGAAAAAAACAGTAGTGTAATAAAGCTGTCAGTTTCCAATTAAGGGATAGTTACTGTCTGTACTGTAAAGTAGTTCAACAGAACTATAGTAAACACAGCTACACACTGAAATCCTCAGTGTAATAGAGCTGAGATGATAGTTACTGTCTGTACTGTAAAATAGTGTAACAAAACACACCAGTGGTATCTCTAACATTAAACTCAGCCCAATAGTGGAAAATTAAGCCAACAGTGTAATATTACTGTATCTATAGTATACACTGCACGATAGTATAGAATGGGACCTACAGGATCAGCCTTAGTCTCATACACTATCTAAAGGAGAGGAGTCGTGAATGGCTGTACCTTTTCCTTGTGGAAATAATTAAGCCAACAGTGTAAAATGCTGCTCAATACTGTATAATAGTAAAGATTGATGGTCACCTCTCGTTAAGCTAGCTACTTTGCATAGCTCGTTCACCGTGGAACACACAAGAGTCTAGGCAAGATGGCTGCGCCCTGTGAGAGATCAAATGCGGTGCACCTTGCGACATCTAGTTCACTCTCAGGAGAGTACTACAATCTCCCAATCTTGCGGGGTAGGCGCGGTCCCCGAATCTGAAGGCTAAAACCGGGAGGGTTCCTGTGGACAGACAAGTCACACAGACAACTAAAACAAATCCTCAGTGCCGCAATACTGGTGGACCAAACCAAGTATCGCCCAGGTTGGTACACTGTCATAAGTAATAAAAATATGGACGAAACCCAAACGAGATGGCACAAGCCTAACCAAGTGGGAGGACAGCGGAACACACTGATGGGGAGGCTAGCTAGCTGCTCCAAGCTATTGAATAGTTGTGGGTATACTTCTGCGCTTATACACTCTAACATAGACCTCTTACCAAGCAAATCCTCTCCGGAATGAGCAAAGAAAAGGAAGAGGTGGAAGTAGTGCTGCGGCAGCTATTTAAGGGGGTCAACTGCAGCACTAATCTGAAATTCTTACTTGGAATGTATCCTGCCGCACGGAAGGATTCCATATTGGAGTGATCCAACATAGTGCTACATAACAAGCTGTTATGTCACTCCCGTCTAACAGTCCACCTGCCTCCCATTATACATCTAGAGAAAGCCACAGGAGACAAACATAACACTCACTCCATATTCAACACTCTGAGCAAAGTACCACCAAATCAATAGGCATACAACCCACCTTCTACGTACGTACCTCACACATRCATATTTCAGTGCGTGTGCGTACAATACGATACGAAAATCGACATTTATAGAGCTCTTAATTTAAATGGCATGTCGTTGGCATTTGAGTATATCAGAAAAGGCAGTCGAAAGTCAATGTGATGATATACACTGATGATCGTTAGCAAGATCCTTACATCTTGACCAAAACGTCTCTGCCCATGCATTCGCATGCGCCATCATGCGCATGTTGATTTTGTCTGTCCCCACCAGACGCATTCATGACACGCATGTTAAAATGCCAAAACCAACTGTGAACCCACTGTATTAATTTGGGGACAGGTCAAAACACACATGGAACATTCATGGACATGTAGTTAGCTTGCTGTTGCTAGCTAATTTGTCCTGGGAGATAAACATTGGGTTGTTATTTTACCTGAAATGCATATGGTCCTTTTTTTTATGGATCTTTGTAGAATTTGGACCCATTTTCAGTCATACAAAGTATTGTGTTCTCTACACCGAAAATTAATCCACAGATAAAAGGGCAAACTTAGTTAGTTTTCTTTGATAAAGCTCTCCTTGTTCATCTTTCAATCACCCACGTGCGTTAGTATACTCATGAAAACCAATGAGTAGATGGGAGAGGTGGGACTTGCAGCCCGTAAAGCGTCTAAATTAGAACCAAGTTAATATTTTAGGGCCTGGCAACGCAGACACCCGTTTGGATGAAATTATTGAATAACGTGAGTGCCCAACGTGGCCGGTCTAGTCAGCATGTTAGTGTACAGCTAACAAGCGAGCAGCGGGTAGCTACAGTGGGAGAGTCTTTGGCCAGAACTGGCCTGGACATGGAGAGAGAGAGAGGTTGTTGGGTCACATCTACCAGAAAAAGTCTGAAAAGGTATCAGAAATACATCAAAACACAATAATGTTGAAGTAAAGACCCCTGCCAACTAATATCAACACTTACATGTAGTTTGGGATATTTTTTTGGCTTRTGTAAGTTTAAGAAACATTTGCTTAGTGCTTTGAAATTCTGTTACCAAAAACCCACATATCTTTAAGATATTTTCTAATTTCTCTCCTTCATTTAGAGGGAGGATAATGAAAGTTCACAGAAGTAACAAGTTAAATTAGACCTATCAATTAGTTATAGTGTTTTTACTGATATCAATATTGTTTATGAATTATTAAGAGACTAAAACTCAAAATTCTGTTAACAAATTGGTAACAGAATTTCTGATGGGAAATCATAGTAGTCACAAACTACAGTTGGGTCACCGCCCACTGTCCTCCCTTCCACTCGCATACTGTTTTTTTCAGCTGATAACTGTTTTCTTTCTCTTTCTGTCATCTGGTGGTTAAAGCAAGAGCGGGAACAAACCGTCTCTCTCGTTTTTGCTCTCGCTCTCTCTCCAATTAATGTCACCAAAATTTCACTTAACTGAAATTTGGACCAGCCTTGATTTCAACTTCCACAGACTTCTGGACCGGCCTTCATTTGGCCCGAACATAGACATCCATGATTGGTATAGATTTGGTCTGTTCCAGACCGGACCAAATATGAACCAATCATAGACGTCTATGTTCACAAGTTTGGACAGCACAGTACAGTACATTACAGTAGAGTAGAGTACAGTACAGTAAAGAAAAGTAGAGGATATTTCTGTACAGTACGGTCCTGTACTATACTGTAGAGTAGAATGGAGTGGAGTAGTTTTCAGTACAGTACACAGTAGAGCACACGAGTTGCGTACACTATAAAGTACTGTACTGAACTATACTCTACTGTACTGTACTGAACTATACTCTACTGTGTTGTACTTTACTGTACTCTACTAATCTCTACTGTACTGGACTTTGATGTTCAAACTTGTGAAACATAGATGTCTATGATTAGTTCAGATTTGGTCCGGTCCGGAACAACCAAATTTTGTATTTTTTGGTGGTGGAGCTCATTAAAATAATAACCAATGTGTAGAATAATACCCAAATATACAGAGAATGTTGCATATTAATACATTTGTGTACCTATTTAGGATACATCACATCTCAAGGCCATCACACTGTTAAACAGCCATCACTAACATTGAGTGGCTGCTGCCAACATACTGACTCATCTCTAGCCACTTTAATAATGACAAATTGATGTAATAAATGTATCACTAGCCACTTTAAACAATGGCACTTTATATAATGTTTACATACCCTACATTACTCATCTCATATGTATATACTGTACTCTATACCATCTACTGCATCTTGCCTATGCCGTTCGGCCATCGCTCATTCATATATTTTTATGTAAATATTCTTATTCATTCCTTTACACTTGTGTGTATAAGGTAGTTGTTGTGAAATTGTTAGGTTAGATTACTTGTTAGATATTACCGCATGGTCGGAACTAGAAGCACAAGCATTTCGCAACACTCGCATTAACATCGGCTAACCATGTGTATGTGACAAATAAAATTTGATTTGATTTTGAAAAGAATGACATTCATATCCATAATTATGCATTCCTGTGTAGTACAGATCAGGGACCCATGATGAAATCGTTACTGCAATTATGTTACCGGGTGTAAATCCACTTCAATTACTGGAGTTCAATAACCATAAGAGATTTTTTCAAACCCTTATCGTGGAATTGCCCTATGCAAAATGTGTCAACTTTAAGCACCTCTATCTCTTGTATGTTTTATCATTACAAAAAGTCACCTTGTGACCACTTCCACCATGGACTAACATGTATGAAAGGTTTCATTCAAATCAAAAGGGGTGCAGTCATGGAACGAACCCAGTTAGGCCCTAGATATATCCAGTTCAGTTGAGGCGACCTGCCCATATGTATTTCTTTCTACAATTACTTATAATCCCAACACGTATCAAATAATATAGTATTACTGCGTAATGGACACTGAAAGGTCTTCATATATCTCTGATCTATTTCAGAAACAGGCAAGTATGACTTAACTTCCTCCAGTTCATATAACTATGCCCTTCTTATTGCTTTTTTTCTCACTGGTATTATATACCCTTGCACACAGTATTGCTTTCTTAAGATAGCAGTAGGTGGTGGTGTCTAATTCTGTAACCCAAGCTTATGGACTCATTTCTGCACCAACAGCCACAAAGGAGTATTTAAAAAAGGGCAGTATCTCCCTCAGGCTACCATGGATACCTTTTTCCGCCGCCACTTTAAGAGGAAGGAGACGGGCTCGCGGGACGAGGAAGAGGCGGAGCTGGACTATTGCTGCAGTAACCGCCGCCCCAGTGTTGCCGTGCCGACCAGTAAGGCTCGCCGGCGCTCTAGAGTGGGCCTCCCCTCAGCCGTTCTGGCCCAACGGCGCCGCTCCAGCGTGCAGCTACAGGGGCTCCCGCTGGCAGGGGGTTGCTGCACGGGGGGCGGCCGGCTGGCCAAGGTGGCCGGCTATGCCAAATCATCCTACGCCAAGTCATCCTCCAGCAGCCATGTCCGGAGACGCTCAAGTACCACCACGCTCAGCATGAACCCGCGCTTCGCAGTGCGCCACCGCAAGCTGCGCACCATCGACACCCACCTGCTGGGGCCCTCGATGCTGCTGGCAAGCCTTATCCAGATGACTGAGGAGGAGGAGGGCGGAGGAGGGGGGAACRTGTTCCTGCCAGCTGGGGAGCAGCAGGTGGAGATGAGGGGCAGTGGAGGTGGCAGCAGGGCCCTGTCCCGCTCCAGCACCCTACACTCAGACGGCGACAGCAACGACGACGACCACAGCCTTTCCGAGGACAGCCAGCTCTTCGACCCCGACGAGGAGCTCCAGCACCAGTCTGAAGTAGTGGAGGAGGTTGACGTTTCCGACAGGGAAATAGAGGACACTTCCTGGTGGCTTACCCAACATTCCCCGTCGCAGCTGGGGCTGGTGGCCAAGAGAGTCTCCTCATCTCGGCCCCTCATACGCGCCCCCCGCTGCCTGCGGAGAAACTCGTCACGTCTCTCGCCGGGTGAGGCCACGCCATACGGCCGCTACTGCGGGCGCTCCAGACAGATAAGGCAGCGGCGAATCGCCACCATCTCCAAAGCAGGCAGCCCCTGGCCAGGGAGGGGGCTTCCACTGCCCAACCGCCGGAGCTCAACTGTCTACCTCAGCCACCCCGTCTTCTGCAGGAGCCACTCAGCAGGTTCACTCAGCCCTGCCCTGGGGGCCTACTACGACCCCCGGCTAGAGACATGGAGTGGGTTCCTTCTGTATGTAGTTCATTACCTCCATCAGACAGGGTCCCATCTTTGTTAGAGTTTTTCCATCGTAACTACTGAGTGAATCTGTGGTAGCAAGCTGCTTTGTGTTGTTTTGTGATAGTACTATCTCACTGTCCTTTTAATTTGAGAAGGAACATTGTGTTTTTTTGGGATCGGTTGTTGAGAAATGTGTGTTGATCGTTGTGAGTGACAATGCTCATAACTCCTGTGGTGATATTTTCCAAGGCAAACATTTGTGACATAGGTTAGGCCTATCCAAAAGCTCCCAGAGACCACTTATTAAATGCTAACAAAGCTACCGCAATAGCGACACCGCTAACAAAGTAGCGCTAGCTGGTTGGAGCTGAGTAACACACTGCTACAGCATTGATCTCCTAGTTAGCATTGCTAGTCTCTCTACCAGTCTTAAAGGCGGAAGGGCCTGAGACAGAGGTCTCTATAGTGACGAACGGACTGACTATCACCAGTGTTGGTCGAAAATGTTTGTATGATAGCTGAGGAGGAAGATCTAGTGTGTTTTCTGCTCTTGAAAACCCACATGCACACACACACTCATAGGTTGGGGTCACAGTATAATGCCTATAAATGTGTTTCAGTGGTTTGATAAAATGTATATGGTGATGTTGATCAATACTTCGTTGGATATCTGAAGGGTCAATTGATGAAGTCCATTCAATGTACAGGATGGTGAAATAGTTTCACCTCAAGCTAACTAAATGCATTTCTCTGCTGCCTGCAATTTTTTTTAAAGTTTGGTTTAAAAGCACAGCCTTGGGTGTTGTACTGTACTGCAGATCCTTTTAAAAGGCCAGATTATTTATTGTTTTGTTTCAGGAAAGCTATCGCTAAATCAGGCCTCCAACACTTGGCAGCCCAGCCCAGCGCCTCAGCCCTAGGCAAGACTGACCCACTTCGAGAGAACTGCAACACTGTCGACTGGAGTGTGAGTATAGCCTCCGGTGTATAATGGTTTAGAAAGGTCCCATTCAAGGCCGCTACAGCAGAGATTCCAGAAATAGCACAATTGGGCCTTTTCTTGTTACGTTGTCCTCATGGAACCTCAAAAACAAGATTTTGAACAACAGAAATGCTATGGTGAAGATTTGCTTAGTTGTGTGTGTTCACACAGGTTTTAGACATATCTAAATGGGGAGACAAAAAGAGGTGAAATGAGACAAAAAGAGGTGAAATGAGACAAAAGAGGTGAAATGGGGGTCGCTGCCCAACCAAATATACAGTAGCATTTTCATCTGAGATAAAAACTGAAAACTGGTGACATTTGTCCAACCTAAATTACTTCCATATTATATTCTCTGTCCTCCCAGGATAATGCCCAGTTTGGGGACCATATCTGGTTTGAGACCAGTGTTTCAGGAGACGTCTGTTACGTTGGAGAGCAGTACTGCGTCACAAAGACAATGGTGAGCCTTCACTGCAACTGAACTGCACTAGGACGAAATAATGTGTTTGAGCACCCTCTGTTATTCACAGAAAGACTAATCTGCATGGTATCATTTACAAAAGTGTATTTTAGATTATTGAGACAGTTACAGTAGTACGTTATTGCAGCATTCTTTTGGGTACATTTTCAATAGAATATGTTGTCTAATGATTTATTAGTGTAGTGTGCAAAAGCAGCCACACTTTTAAATATTGTAGCACTTATTTCTGACTTATAGTTATTTTTTGCAACACTACTCCTCATACTCCTCAACTAGAAACACCGTTCAAAATGTAACATGTGCAGACTGGTCTGGAATAGTGTGCTTGTATACAGCTATTTGATACTATTTATAATTAAACTTCATCCACTTTCATGGGATTTCTTCAACGTTCTAAAGCTTCCATTGTGAGATCACAACTTCCAACATTCCATTCACTGTGAATGCAACAATGCAACTTTTGACACAAAACAGCTCCTTTGACCACTTTCCCAAATCAAGTTAGACAAAAGGTTAGAGAATATAAAATCTTTCTCTACTTCTCTGCTATTCAAATCTTAAATCAGTTAAAAAATGTATTCTACCAATATAACAGCTGTTTTAGTAACCGCATCAACATTTTCTCAAACCTTTTATCAAAAACTTATATTTTTACCACTTTCCCAACAAGTTTGACTAAAAGTTAGAGAGTATGACATCTTGGTCTACTTCTGTTATTCAAATCTGAAATCATAACAGAATTCCCTTCTACCAATCAATAGTTTAGAGCAGTGGTTCTCAATCCTGGTCCTGGGGACCCAAAGGGGTGCACATTTTAGTTTTTGCCCTAGCACTACACACCTGATTCAAATCATCAAAGCCTTTTGATGAGTTGATAATTTGAATCAGCTGTGTAGTGCTAGGGCAAAAACAACATTGTGCACCCCTTTGTGTCCCCAGGACCAGGATTGAGAACCAGTGGTTTAGAGTGACAATAGCTAGCTAATGTTAGCTTACAGCTCTATTGTCTCGTTATTGAGCAGCACAAATGGAGCCATTGCTATGGATACCAATGCATTTCAATGGCAAATAAGGGCCATAGACTGGTAAAATATGTCTGATATTACATCTACTTTTTGAACTATAGCCATACAAAAATGTGCATAAATTAACATGGGTTTGAATGAGAACCATAGCAACACAGAGGTAGCTATTCAAAATGGTCCTGCTCCTTGTCCAATTAAACTACACTGAACAAAAATATAAACACAACATGTAAATGTTTAATGAGCTGAAAAACATACTTTTTAAGAGCTGAAGCAAGTCACACAATTTTTCTTTATGAAAATTACCATCTGGTTTATTATTGTTATTGGCCAAATAAAGCTAAATATTATCTCTGTGATTCTACCACAGCAAAAGTCAGTGGCGAGGAAGAAATGTGCTGGCTGCAAAATAGCAGTCCACACCATGTGTATCGAGCAGCTAGAAAAGGTGACTATAAACTTGATCAATTATTAGATTATACTTATACAACATAACCAGGAATATTTATGTTTTTGACCAATGTTGTTGTATTTTCTCTCCACAGATCAATTTTAGATGTAAGCCATCGTTTAGGGAACCCGGATCTCGAAATATTCGAGAGGTCAGTATCTTTCTGGTCCCTGCACCACTTATTCTTCGTTTCTCTCCAAGTTATTTGTTCTTTGACTGTATTTCTGTCTCACTAACTGATTCAGTCTACTTTAGTCCATTTCAATTTCAGTGCATTATGATTTGTTATGTGATTCAACAATGTTTCCTAAATTCCAGCCCAACGTTGTCCGTCACCATTGGGTCCACAGGAGGCGCCAGACTGGGAAGTGTCGACAGTGTGGGAAGGTCAGTGAGAACCATTCACCAACCATATATTCACAAACACTGCCTTCAGAACGTATGTACACCCCTGACTTTTCCCACATTTTGTTATGTTACAGTTTGAATTTAAAATGGTTTAAAATTAGATTTTGTGTCACTGGCCTACACACAGTACCCCATAATTTGTTTTTACAAATGAATTAAAAATGAAAAGCTAAAAAGTCTTAATAAGTATTCATCTCCTTTGTTATGGCAAACCTAAATAAGTTCAG
The DNA here is from genome assembly GCF_002910315.2 of Salvelinus sp. IW2-2015. Lineage (NCBI taxonomy): Eukaryota > Metazoa > Chordata > Actinopteri > Salmoniformes > Salmonidae > Salvelinus > Salvelinus sp. IW2-2015. The sequence continues at coordinate 48,776,784 of NC_036842.1, forward strand.
AAATAAAAATGTGCTTAACAAGTCACATAATAAGTTGCATGGGCTCTCTCTGGGTGCAATAATACTGTTTAACATGATTTTTTTATGACTACCTCATCTCTGTACCCTACACATAGAATTATCTGTAAGGTCCCTCAGTCGTGCAGTTAATTTCAAGCACAGATTCAACTACAAAGACCAGGGAGGGTTTCCAATGCCTCTCAATGAAGGGCACTTATTGGTAGATGGGTAAAAAAAAAGCAGACATTGAATATCCCTTTGAGCAGGGTGAAGTTATTGATTACACTTTGGATGGTGTATCAATACAACCAGTCACTACAGAGATACAGGCGTCCTTCCTAACTCAGTTGCCGGAGAGGAAGGAAACCGCTCACCAATGGTGACGTTAAAACAGTTACAGAGTGTAATAGATGTTATAGGCAAAAACTGAGGATGAATCAGCAACAGTGTAGTTACTCTACGATACTAACCTAAATGACAGGGTGAAAAGAAGGAAGCCTGTACAGAATAAAAATATTCCAAAACATGCTTCCTGTTTGCAATAAGGCACTAAAGTAAAACTGCCCCAAAAAATGCTAAGAAATTAACTTTAATCCTGAATACAAAGTGTTATGTTTGGTGCAAATCCAACAACACATCAATGAGTACCACTCTTCATATTTTCAAGCATGGTGGTGGCTGCATCATGTTATGGGTATYCTTGTCAACGGCAAGGACTAGGGAGTTTTTTTAGGATAAAAAGAAATGGAATATTGTGAAACAGAGGGAAAACCTGGATATGTCTGCTTTCCAACAGACACTGGGAGAAAAATGTACCTATAAGCAGGACTATAACATAAAACGCAAGGACAAATATACACTGAAGTTGCTTACCATGACAACATAGAAAGTTCCAGWGGCCTAGTTACAGTTTTGACTTAAATCTGCTTGAAAATCTATGGCGATACTGGAAAATGGCTGTCTTGCAATGATCAACAACCAACTTGACAGAGCTTGAAGAATTTTTTWAAGAAACGTGCAAATATTATACAATCCAGATGTGCAAAGCTCTTAGATACCTACCCAGAAAGACTCGCTTCTGTAATCGCTGCCAAAGGTGATTCTAACATATATTGACTCAGGGGTGTGAATACCTATCTAAATTAGATATTTATATATTTCATTTATAAAAAAAATTGAAAAACATGTTTTTACTTTCTTATTGTGAGTAGATGGGTGAGAGAAAAAAATATTTCATCCGTTTTGAATTCAGGCTGTAACACAAAATGTGGAGAAGTCAAGTGGTGAGCTCAAAAAGAATTGGGACAGTGACATATTTTTTGTTGTTTTGGCTCTGTACTAGAGGACTTTAGATTGAAATGATACTATGAGGTTAAAGTGCAGACTGTCAGCTTTAATTTAAGGGTATTTTCGTCCATATTGGGTGAACTGAAATTACAGCACTTTTTGTACATAGTCCCTTCATTTTAGGGGACCAAAAGTATTTGGAAAAATGTACTTATGTGTATTTGCTGTTTGTTTTGGTTGTGTTTCAGATTTCTTTGTTCTCAATAGAAATGAATGGTAAATAATGTATTGTGTCATTTTGGAGTCTCTTTTATTGTAAATAAGAATAGAATATGTTTCTAAACTTACGTGTAGTCATAAATGAATTGTGAATAATGATGTGAGAACGTTACAGATGCACAAATATCATACCCCCAAGACATGCTAACCTCCCAGCATTATAATAACAGGGGAGGTTAGCGTTTTTTAGGGGGGTATGATATTTGTGCATCTGTAACTTTAACACTCATCATTATTCACGATTCATTCAGGACAGTGGTTCCCAAACTTTTTATAGTCCCTTACCCCTTCAAACATTCAACTTCCAGCTGTGTATCCCCTCTAGCACCAGGGTCAATGCACTCTCAAATGTTGTTTTATTAAACAAAATAATGAGTGAGTTTTTGTCACAACCTGGCTCGTGCGAAGTGACAAAGAGCTCTTATAGAACCGGGGCACAAGTAATAATAATCAATCATTTTGCTCTTTATTTAGCCATTGTACATATAAAACCTTATTTGTTCATCAAAATTGTTAATAACTCACCACAGGTTAATGAGAAGGGTGTGCTTGAAAGGATGCACATAACTAAATTTTGTCCCGCACATTGAATATAGTTGTGGAGAGTCCCTGTAATCCTAGATTCAGATCATTCAGGCGAGAAAAAACATCACCCAGATAGGCCAGTTGTGTGAGTAACTCGTCATCATGCAAGCGGCCAGACAAGTGAAAATTATGGTCAGCAAAGAAAACTTTAAGCTCGTCTCTCAATTCCAAAGAATGTGTCAATACTTTGCSCATTGATAACCAGCACACTTCTGTATGTTGTAAAAGTGTTACATGGTCACTGCCTATATCATTGCATAATGCAGAAAGTACACGAGAGTTCAGGGGCCTTGCTTTAACAAAGTAAACCATTTTCACTGTAGTGTCCAAAACGTCTTTCAAGCTGTCAGGCATTCCCTTGGCAGCAAGAGCCTCTCGGTGGATGCTGCAGTGTACACAAGTGGTGTCGGGAGTAACTGCTTGCTCACACGATACCACTCCACTATGTCTCACTGTCATGGCTTTTGCGCCATCAGTACAGATACCAACACATCTTGACCACCAAAGTCCATTTGATGTCACAAAGCTGTCCAGTACTTAAAAAAGATCCTCTCATGTTGTCCTGGTTTCCAGTGGTATACAGAAGAGGACGTCTTCCTTAATTGACCCACCCATAAACGTAACAGACATATACCAGGAGCTGTGCCAGGCCCGCCACATCTGTTGACTCATTCAGCTGTAACCCATATAATTCACTGGCTTGTATGCAAAGCAGTAATTGTTTCAAAACATCTCCTTCCATGTCACTGATGTGTCATGAAACAGTGTTGTTTGATGAAGGCATTCTGTTGACTTTTTTGGGCCTTTTCCCCCAGCATTGTCCCAGCCATATTCGCAGCAGCAGGGAGACTTAAGACCTCCACAATAGTATGGGGCTTGCCTGTCCTAACCACTCGGTAGCTCACCATATAAGACGCTTCTAGCCCCTTCTTATTACTGGTATCTGTTGCTTTTATACGTGTCTTACTACTTGAATGTCGTCTTTATTCTCGCTCCAAAAATTCCTGTGGCTTATTTTTCTAATTGTCATGTGTCGTTTCTAAATGTCTGCGCAAGAGTAAAGGTTTCCTGCGAGAGAGTAACGGTTTATGTGATTGGATGTTAATTATTTGACTAGGCTACCTATATTTGACATTGTGTTGTTATTTCGCTGAGTACTAGATGGTTACATTTTATTTTTGGCAGTGAAACGAGGCTACTCAGGTGAGGAAAAAAACCTCACCCAAATGTATAGCCCCGTTGGAAAATAGAAATGTACTGTTTGAAAATGTGAAGGATTTTTTTTATTTTTTTTTATAAATAATTTATTATTATTATAATAATTGTTTTATGTGAATCACATTTTTATTTGACGTACCCCCGACGGCATTGCGCGTACCCATGATTCAGGACTATCCGTAATCATGTAGAGTCACAAGCTTGATGTAATCATTGCGTGCTAGGAATATGGTACCAAATACTAAACCTTTGAGTACTTTAATACACATATTTGTTCCAATACCTTTGGTCCCCTATAAATTTGGGGACTATGTACAAAAAGTACTGTAATTTCTAAATGGTTCACCTGATATGGATGAAAATACCCTACAATTAAAGCTGATAGTCTGCACTTTAACCTCATAGTCATAATAATTTCAAATCCACATTTCTGGAGCCAAAACAACAAAACATTTGTCACTGTCCCAATACTTTTGGAGCTCACTCTACAGCACAGGTGTCAAATTCATTCCACGGAGGAACCAAGTGGCTGCAGGTTTTCGCTCCACCCTTGTACTTGATTAAAGGAATTAAGGTCACTCATTAGTAAGGAACTCCCCACACCCGGTTGTCTCGGGTTTAATTGAATGGAAAAAACTAAAACCTGCAGACACTAGGCCCTCCGTGGAAGGAGTTTGACACCCCTGCTCTACATATACTCAAGTAATGCAAACCATTAAGAGCTGTCTTAAAGCAAATTTGTAAAATGTTACTTATTCCTCTACAGGGTTTTCAACAGAAGTTCTCATTCCATAGTAAAGAGATTGTTGCAATCAGCTGTTCTTGGTGCAAACAGGCAGTAAGTACCTGTAGTCCATAGGCTGTATCAACTGTTTAAAGTATGGTCCCTATTCACACCCAACCCTTTTCCCTTGGCCCTAACTCTTCGATGTTTGCATATCTGAAGGGTCTGGATAGATATACACAGTTTAGTGGTCGAGCTTCCACTGTATTTCTTCCACCTTACAGTTCTGCAAACATAGAAAGGTTAAGGCCAAGGGGAAAGGATGGGGAGAAAATTGGGACATACTGACTTTGGGTCAGTTTGAGATGGATATTTCAGTTTGGAGCAGAGAGTGGAGTTGTGTTTCCTGACTTTGGTAACTTTGGTATGGTTTTGATTGTTGTACTCGCCTCTGTCCAGTATCACAACAAGGTGACGTGCTTCATGCTACAGCAGATAGAGGAGCCTTGCTCGCTGGGAGCTCACGCCTCCGTCATAGTGCCGCCCACCTGGATCATACGGGTCCGCAAACCACAGGTACTGCAATGATCAACACACATACACACACACAAACACAGTTATGTTGATTCAATGGATGTATTTGTTTTTGTCTCCTCAGACGTCATTAAAATCAAGTAAAAAGAAGAAACGCACATCTCTGAAAGGAAAGCCGAGTAAGAAGGTAGTAGAGGTAAGGAAAATCATATTAACATATAAATATTGTGATTATGATAATGTCCTCGAAGGTTATCTCATTTGATGATGAGAACATTGAGATAACAGAGGCGGCGATCTTCGTGTCTCGACTGTTTTCTCTGCTCCAGGATGGTCGATGGAAGCCCTTCATAGTAAAGCCTGTTCCCTCGCAACTCATGAAACCTCTGCTGGTGTTTGTCAACCCCAAAAGTGGAGGCAACCAGGTGAGTTTGCTCAATGTCCACAGCTCCCTTGAAACCACTGTGTATGGAGATTTGTCCACACAACTCAAACATACAGTGCATTCGGAAAGTATTCAGACCCCTTGACTTTTTAGTTACAGCCTTATTCTAAAATTGATTAAATAAAACATTCCTCATCAATCTACACACAATCACCATAATGAAAATGTGAAAACAGGTTTTTATAKATTTTTGCAAATGTATAAAAAATTTAAATATAATTCACATAAGTATTCAGACGCTTTTGCTATGAGACTCGAAATTGAGCTCAGCTGTATCCTGTCTACATTGATCATCCTTGAGATGTTTCTACAACTTGATTGGAGTCCACCTGTGATAAATGCAATTGATTGGACATGATTTGGAAAGGCACACACCTGTCTATATAAGGTCCCACAGTTGACAGTGCATGTCAGACCAAGCCATGAGGTCGAAGGAATTGTCCGTAGAGCTCCGAGACAGGATTGTGTCGGCACAGATCTGGGGAAGGGTACCAAAAGAACACAGTGGCCTCCATCATTCTTAAATGGAAGAAGTTTGGAACCACCAAGACTCTTCCTAGAGCTGGGCTAACTGAGCAATTGGGGGAGAAGGGCCTTGGTCAGGGAGGTGACCAAGAACCCGATGGGCAATCTAGCAGAGCTCCAGAGTTCCTCTGAGGAGATGGGAGAACCTTCCAAAAGGACAACCGTCTCTGCAGCACTCCACCAATCAGGCCTTTATGGTAGAGTGGCCAGACGGAAGCCACACTCCTCAGTAAAAGGCACATGACAGCCCGCTTGGAGTTTGCCAAAAGGCAACTGAAGGACTCAGACCATGAGAAACAAGATGCTCTGGTCTGATGAAACCGAAATTGAACTCTTTGGCCTGAATGCCAAGCGTCACATCTGGAGGAAACCTGACACCATCACCACCAACCTGACACCAAGTTTTTCAGCAGCAGGGACTGGGAGACTATTCAGGATCGAGGGAAAGATGAACGGAGCAAGGTACAGAGAGATCATTGATGAAAACCTGCTCCAGAGCTCTCTGGACCTCAGACTGTGGTGAAGGTTCACCTTCCATCAGGACAACGACCCTAAGCACACAGCCAAGACAACTCAGGTGTGGCTTCGGGACAAGTCTCTGACTGTCCTTGAGTCGCCCAGACTTGAACCCGATCAAACATCTCTGGAGAGATCTGAAAATAGCTGTGCAGCGACTCTCTCCATCCAACCTGACAGAGCTTGAGAGGATCTGCAGAGATGAATGGGAGAAACTCCCCAAATACAGGTGTGCCAAGCTTGTAGAGCCATACCCAAGAAGACTCAAGGCTGTAATTACTGTCAAAGGTGCTTCAACAAAGTACTGTGTAAAGGGTCTGAATACTTATGTAAATGWMCTATTTCAGTGTTTTATTTRTGATAAATTAGCAGAAATGTTTTGCTTTGTTGTTTTGGGGTATTGTGTGTAGATTGATGATAAAAAATAACTATTTAATCAAATTTAGAATAAGGCTGTAACGTAACAAAATGTGCAAAAAGTCAAAGGGTCTGAATACTTTCCGAATGCACTCATTGATGTCAATGAGAGATTTACGCTGAAGTTAGTTACACTGTCTACATCCCTTAGTGTAGAAATGAATTACTGATGATGTCTATGCATTGTGGGACCCCGACCCAACAGCTTAACCTTTACAGTAAAGTATTTTATGTTAGAGAGCGACATATGCGTTACTACTCTGACAGGGCTACCTCATCACGTGAATTCCAAATACGGCTGTCGCGGTGACCGTATTACCGCCACACCGGCAGTCACGATTCATAACATAGTTAAATCCCTGTGAACGTTGGTCACGGTAATCCCATCCAAAACTTCGCATATGAATGGCACTGATGGATAGTCTACCAAATTTGTCAACGGCCTTCGRTAATGGCCTGGTACGCAAGCGCTCTATTGTCCCTCCAATCACTTTCTGAACATTTCATGATTGATTTTGAATAATCTGAATGATGAGGACAATGTTGTTGTTTTTTAACATCAACATGCAGCCCATATGTTTTGTTTTCTATGACATTCCCAGATTTATAGGCCTATCAAAACGAAGTAAATCATCTGTTTTATTGTGATGGCATAGGCTGTATTAAATGTATTTATTTGACTTTTTAAAATGTAGATGTTCCAAAGGCAGCTTGTATGCGTGGAAGCCCAGAGATGCTAAACATGTTTATGTTAATTAATGGTCAATTACCGTGAGACCGGCAGTCATTTTTAATGACAATTACCGTCTGACAAAATTCAATGACCGCCACAGCCGTAATTCCAAATCATGTCTATTGTTTTGCAGGGAGCCAAGATCATCCAGTCGTTCATGTGGTACCTCAACCCCCGACAGGTGTTTGACCTCACCCAGGGAGGGCCCAAGGAGGGGTAAGAAACACGCAACAACTGCATTCACGCACATTAACGGTTTGGTCATGTTTAGAATGACATAACAACGTAAGCAGTTGTTGTGTTTTTAATTAGTGTGCCGGTTGTGTTTTTATCCCTCAAGGTTAGAAATGTATTCCAAAGTGCCCAACCTGCGGATTTTGGCATGTGGAGGGGATGGAACAGTGAGTACTAGACATCAGCGCTTCACATTAGTAATAGTATAATTAATATAATAATACTTTTTTAAATCCTGAAACGTAATGCATATAAMGACTGTAAGTAGAGGAATAGTTCACTGTCTGCCTCTGACTGTGACGTGTGCCATTCAGAAAGTGAATTCTTGTTCTAATTACCTGGTTCGCCAGGTGGGTTGGATCCTGTCTGTCCTGGACCAGCTCCAGTTGAACCCTGCGCCTGCCGTGGCTGTCCTGCCCTTGGGGACGGGGAACGACCTGGCCAGGACTCTCAACTGGGGAGGGGTGAGTGGCTGGCTGGCTGTGTGGAACCACACCATGAACTAGGGATTTATCCTAAATTATAAACTGTGTAGTTTGGTATATTGGTCATATACCACACCCCCTTGGGCCTTATTGCTTAAAAATACCATGGGCTATTTAATCGCTGTTAGGCTATAGGCTGTCTTGGGTAGGTTATCTTGTGTCATCAGAGAGGCAAAATGAGGAATGAGACACAGTAGCAAGAAAATACACAATCAGCAATTAGATTAACACAATACAAGTTGTATTGTTTCAATGATTTCAGTTAGATATTGAGGATGTCTGTTTTTGTCTTTTGTTTTTATGAAATTCCTCTCTCGTCTTTTCCCGCAGGGTTACACTGATGAGCCAGTGTCTAAAATCCTGTCTCATGTGGAGGATGGGAACGTGGTGCAGTTGGATCGCTGGAACCTCCTGGTGGAGCCCAACCCAGAGGCCGTTCACGAGGAGAAGGACGAGCACCAGACAGACAAGGTTAACTCAGTTTAGAGTGTCTCACACCAGTCGTCAAAAGCTCATGGGCTAATTTTACTATTAGTATTTGCATTGTTTTATGTCTCTGCATAGAGATAAGGACATCACAAGCATAACATTTTAAAATAAAATGCGATTGAATGATGTCGTTTGTAATTGCTTAATATATTTTTGAAGGTATATGCTATGCTATGATCAATCTCTTAAATTGGTTGTAATTAGGCCAATCTCAAACCTCCCCTTTTTTCGAAGATATTAGAAAAGGCCGTAGCCCAGCGGCTGACGCCAATTTAAAATTCACACAGTATCTTTAAAACCTACCAATACGGTTTTAGACCATTTCACAGCACTGAGACTGCATTTGTCAAGGTAGTAAATGACCTAATGTTTTCCTCTTACCATGGTCACGTCTCTATTCTTGTTCTTTTAGATTTAAGTGCTGCCTTCGATACGATTGATCATGCTATTCTCACTAAGAGGCTAGAATACTTGGTTGGTCTACGAGGACAGGTTCTCAACTGGTTCAAATCATACCTCTCTGAGTGGTATCAATTAGTTAAGCTGGGTGATAATTCATCTGAATGTTCCAAGGTTGAATGTGGTGTTCCCCAAGGTTCTGTGCTTGGACCCCTTTTATTTTACTTGTACATGCTACCCCTTGGAAATGTCATCTGCAAGCACAACATCCACTTTCGTTGCAATGCTGATGATACCCAATTGTATTTATATTTTAAACCAGACGATGCATGAGACTTGCATCACAGATGTTAAACACTGGATGACAACTTGTTGCTTTTAAACTCTGATAAGACAGAAATTATGCTACTTGACCACAATACATTTACTAACAAAGTGTTAGACCTCACTCTCAACATTGATAGTTGCCTCATTACACCAAACACGGTTCTTAAAAACCTTGGTGTTACCTTTGACCCGGCCTTTCTTTTTACAACATAAAAAGCGCATCCAAAACAGCATACTTCAATCTCAGGAACATTTCCATAATTAGACACTTCATCCATGCATTTGTTTAATCTAGGCTAGACTACTGTAATGCCCTCCTCTCCAGCTGCTCAGACTGTAATATTAGAAGCCTACAACTTGTACAGAACACTGCAGCTCAGATTTTAACTAACACTAGAAGGCAGGAGCACATTACTCCAGTTTTATCTGCACTACACTGGCTGCCTGTAAACTATCGGTCTGATTTTAAGATCTTACTCTTAACTTTTAAGGCACTGCATGGCCTTGCCCCCTTTTATCTGACGGACATGGTCGTTCAATACACCCAGTGAGGGCGCTCCGCTCCCAAGGAGCCGGTCTGCTTATGGTTCCTAGATGCAGAACCAAGGCGGGGTACGGAGTGTTCTCTAGTAAAGCACCTCAGTTGTGGAACAGCTTGCCCTGTCGGGTAAGAGGGGCAGACACCATAGAGGTTTTTAAATCACTTTTAAAAACCCACCTTTTAGCCAAGCTTTTAATACCTGTACGTTTTTACACATCCTCCTTTTATTATTGTTTTCATTTGAAGTGTGTTGTAATTAAAAATGCACTTTAAATAAAGTTTGATTTGATTATGGGATTTGTGTAACGTGTGAACCATTTTCTTGGATAAACAGTGCTACCAGTATGCTGATCTACTGTATGTACATCAGCTCTGTAATTATTTGGACAGTGACAATTTTGTTGTTGTTTTGGCTCTGTGCTTTGGATTTGAAATGATACAATGATTATGAGGTTAAAGTGCAGACTGTCTGCTTTAATTTGATGATATTTTCATCCATATCGGGTGAACCGTTTAGAAATTCAAGCACTTTTTGTACATTGTCCCCGCATTTTAGCGGACCAGAAGTATTGGAGTACAGAGCCAAAGAAACTAAACATTTGTCACTGTCCCAATAATTACGGAGGGCACTGTATTTCTGTTGACATCATGTGTCTCTGCTTTGTTTGTTAGCTCCCAATTGATGTCTTCAACAACTACTTCAGCCTCGGCTTCGACGCTCACGTCACACTGGGGTTCCACGAGTCCAGAGGTTTGTCCAAAATGTGCATCTTTCGCTAGCTGAAATTACTTTTGCTAGCTGAAATTAGTCACTATAATAAATGTTACTGCAGCAACAGTCTAAAGCAGTCTCTCTCTCCTTAGAGGCCAACCCAGAGAAATTCAACAGCCGTTTGCGGAATAAGATGTTCTATGCAGGGGTGAGTGCTTTGACAAAATATATAACTCTGCTCCTCTCCCACTATGGAGTTGTTTGCTCTGTGTCTGATCTGCTTTACTATATATCTAGGGCATGTTCATTAGGGCAAAATGTTTCAAAACGGTTTTAAACGGAAAGCCAGCGTTCTTATTGGACAAGTTCAGATAGTGCATCCCCATTTTACTTTGTTTCAAACTGTTTTCCTACTGAACTCAAACCTGCTTCTTTATTGCAGACGGCCTTCTCTGACTTTCTGAGTGGCAGCTCCAAAGACCTTGCCAAACACATTAAAGTTGTGGTGAGTGGACTTCTAGACCTGAATGGGACTAAGACCCAGAGCACAACGAGAAAGAATGTGGATGTGTCCCAAGACTGAGTGTCTATATACCATATTTGATCAGTTTCTAGAGTGAACATTTTCCTGGCGAAGATGGTAGATTTGTAGGCATGTTTCTAGGATACCAATGTCCATTGTAGAGATATATGTGTAACTCTATGGTCTGTACTCTGTTTCTCTGAAACCCCTCTTTGTCAGTGTGACGGCACAGACCTCACCTCCAAAGTCCAGGACCTGAAGTTGCAATGTCTTGTGTTCCTCAACATTCCCAGGTAAGCGTTTAGAATATTTTGAAACTGGATGCACCTGCATTCGGAAAGTCTTCAGACCCCTTGACTTTTTCCACATTTTGTGACATTACAGCCTTATTTTAAAATGGATTAAATAAAACAAAATCATCAGTCTACACACAATACCCCATAATGACGAAGCGAAGAAAGGTTTTTAGACATTTTTGCAAATGTATAAAAAATATATATATAAAAAAATACCTTATTTACATAAGTATTCAGACCCTTTGCTATGAGACTCGAAATTGAGCTCAGGTGCATCCTGTTTCCATTGATCATCTTTGAGACGTTTCTACAACTTGATTGGAGTCCACCTGTGGTAAAGTCAGTTGATTGGATATGATTTGGAAAGGTACACACCTGTCTATATAAGGTCCCACAGTTGACAGTGCATGTCAGAGCAAAAACCAAGCCATGAGGCCGAAGGAATTGTCCTTAGAACTCCGAGACAGGATTGTGTCGCGGCACAGGGTAACAAATCATTTCTGCGGCGTTGAAGGTCCCCAAGAACACAATGGCCTCCATCATTCTTAAATGGGAGAAGTTTGGAACCACCAAGACCCTTCCTAGAGCTGTCCACCCAGTKAAACTGAGCATTTGGGGGAGAAGGGCCTTGGTCAGGGAGAAGGGCCTTGGTCAGGGTGACCAAGAACCCGGTGGTCACTCTGACAGAGCTCCCGAGTTCCTCTGTGGAGATGGGAGAACCTTCGAGAAGGACAACCATCTCTGTAGCACTCCAACAATCAGGCCTTTACGGTAGAGTGGCCAGACGGAAGCCACTCCTCAGTAAAAGGCACATGACAGCCCGCTTGGAGTTTGCCAAAAGGCACCTCAAGGACTCTCAGGCCATGAGAAACAAGATCCTCTGGTCTGATGAAACCGAGATGGAACTCTTTGGCCTGAATGCCAAGCGTCACGTCTGGAGGAAACCTGGTACCATCCCTACGGTGAAGGATGGTGGTGGCAGCATCATGCAGTGGGGATGTTTTTCAGCATCAGGGACTGGGAGACTGGTCAGGATCGAGGGAAAGATGAACGGAGCAAAGTACAGAGAGATCCTTGATGAAAACCTGCTCTAGAATGTCCTTGAGTGGCCCAGCCAGAGCCCGGACTTGAACCTGATTGAACATCTCTGGAGAGACCCTGAAAATAGCTGTGCAGTGACTCTCCGCATCCAACCTGACAGAGCTTGAGAGGATCTGCAGAGAAGAAGGGGAGGAACTCCCCAAGTACAGGTGTGTCAAGCTTGTAGCGTCATACCCAAGAAGACTCGAGGCTGTAATCGCTGCCAAAGGTGCTTCAAAGTACTGAGTAAAGGGTCTGAACACTTATGTAAATGTGCGATTTCATTTTTTTTTTTTTATACATTTGCAAAAATGTCTACAAACCTGTCTTTACTTTGTGTATATGGGGTATTGTGTGTAGATTGATGAGGGGGGAAAAAATATTGAATCCATTTTAGAATAAGGCTGTAACGTAACAAAATGTGGAAAAAGTTAAGGGGTCTGAATACTTTCCGAATGCACTGTATACACTCCCATTAATAGACATTGAGTCAATTCAATGGACACACAGAACYATACAAATGGACCAGATGGCATTATGATGCAGCAGTGTAAGACAACATGAGCATGTGCTGTATGACACCCTTATAATGTGATATATTCATCTCATTATGAGCGTCACTCGTAGTCTGTTTTGCATGGGACTTGCTATGGGTTAAAGAAGGATCCCCAATTCCATCCAGGTCAGCGGGAGGGGTCAACCAATGAATTACGCTCCTGAGCAAACATTCTATAACCGCTGCAGGTGGCAGTAACCAATTTTAGCTTTTACCATTTCAGACTATACACACTCCAGTACAGTAGGTGGTGGTATGCACCTTTTCAGTTTATTTACACATCTATGCCTATACACTCATAGAGGTAGAATAATAAGTAATAGATTGACTACTTTATATTGAAGATGGCTACCAATAGCTCTGCCCATGCTGTCACAGAAGAGGTAATTGCAAAGCTAGGAGATGACCTCTCGAGTGCATTTCTATGGCCTGACAAAATACCATCCATTTTGAGTCGGTAGAACGTTTCTTTAATATAGAGACATACCATATTAGAAGTCTTATTAAAATACATAATAAAGGCGCAGACATGTTTGCAACAAGTTATAAAGAATTATGCATTATACCTGTTATCAAGTGTTGTATTTTGATTGTCTGCTGTAGTTACTGTGCCGGAACCAAGCCGTGGGGTCACCCCAGTGAGCACCTTGATTTTGAGCCGCAAAGACACGACGACGGCTGTATCGAGGTCATCGGATTCACCATGACCTCTCTGGTGAGCTCTCAACCATACCTGATGTCCTCTGACTTCTAATGGAATATATTAATTACCATTTGTACAGCCTAACATGCACATTGTAGGCTTTGTGTCTGTAGTGACGCATCAACCACTGAGATGCAGTSCCTTAGACCCCACTCGGGAGGGAAATCATTGTTTATCTTTCATCAGTATCTCTCAATTTCCATATGGGGGATCAATAAAATGGATTCAAATCAGTTCCATTTTCTCGCTCTCTCTTCCTCTCCGTCCCTCCAGGCCACTCTGCAGGTGGGCGGTCACGGCGAGAGGTTGAACCAGTGTAAGGAAGTGACCCTGACCACCTACAAGTCCATCCCCATGCAGGTAGATGGCGAGCCCTGTAAGCTGGCCCCTTCCGTCATCTACATCAACCTGAGGAACCAGGCCAACATGGTGCAGAAGACCAAGAGGAGGATCTCCATGCCCCAGCTCAATGAGTTAGTAACCATAAACCTTGTGCTACCGGACCTCAACACTGTGTTCCCGTTCTAGATCAGAAACCTAGAATGACTGTAGTCGAGGCTAGAGTTAATGCTATCCATATGATTCCATATGGATGTCTAGTAGCTCTCTCCCAGCCATCAATAATCTATACCAGTGTTTCTTAATCCTGGTCTTAGTGACCCATAAGGGTGCACCTTTTAGTTTTTGCCCTAGCATTAACACCTGATTCCACTAATCAAAGGTTTGATGAGTTGATTAGTGGAATCAGGTGTGTAGTGCTAGGGCAAAAACTAAAATGTYCACTCCTTTGGGTCCCCAGGAACAGCATTTAAGAAACACTGACCTATACAATATGTACAAGCATAATGTTTCTGTCTGTGTCCTCTCAGTCAGCAGCCGGTTCCTGAGAAGCTGCAGATCAGAGTGAGCAGGATCAGCATGCACGCCTATGAGGCCCTGCACTACGACAAGGACAAGCTCAAAGAGGCCTGTGAGTGTAAACATACATATTCTACACACTGCACCTCTGTCATTCCCTTACTAAGGAGACCACTGTGGCAGGGATATAGCAGATCTATACATGCAGGCTTTTGCTCTAGCCCATTAGCAAAGGGCATCAAAGCTGGGACCGAGAGACTGAAAAACAGCTTCTATCTCAAGGCCATCAGACTGTTAAATAGCCATCACTAGCACCTTAGAGGCTGCMTGCCTATCTACATCAACTTGTCATCACTGGCCACTTTAATAATGGAACACTAGTCACTTTAATAATGTTTACATATTTGCATTACTCATCATATGTACAGTTGAAGTCGGAAGTTTACATACATTTAGGTTGGAGTCATTAAAACTTGTTTTTCAACCACTCCACAAATTTCTTGTTAACAAACTATAGTTTTGGCAAGTCAATTAGGACATCTACTTTGTGCATGACACAAGTAATTTTCCCAACAACTGTTTACAGACAGACTATTTCACTTATAATTCACTGTATCACAATTCCAGTGGGTCAGAAGTTTTCATATACTAAGTTGACTGTGCCTTTAAACAGCTTGGAAAATTCCAGAAAATAATTATGTGGCTTTAGAAGCTTCTGATAGGCTAATTGACATTATTTGAGTCAATTGGAGGTGTACCTGTGGATGTATTTCAAGACCTACCTTAAAACTCAGTTCTTATTTGCTTGACATCATGGGAAAAATCAAAAGAAATGAGCCAAGACCTCATAAAAAAAATTGTAGACCTCCGGAAGTCTGGTTCATCGTTGGGAGCAATTTCCAAACGCCTGAAGGTACCACGTTCATCTGTACAAACAATAGTACGCAAGTATAAACACCATGGGACCACGCAGCTGTCATACCGCTCAGGAAGGAGACGCGTTCTGTCWCCTGGAGATGAACCTACTTTGGTGCGAAAAGTGCAAATCAATCCCAGAACAACAGCAAAGGACCTTGTGAAGATGCTGAAGAAAATAGGTACAAAAGTATCTATATCCACAGTAAAATGAGTCCTATATTGACATAACCTGAAAGGCCGCTCAGCAAGGAAGACGCCACTGCTCCAAAACCGCCATAAAAAAGCCAGATTGTGGTTGCAACTGCGTTTGGGGACAAAGATCATACTTTTTAGAGGAATGTCCTCTGGTCTGATGAAACAAAAATAGAACTGTTTGGCCATAATGACCATCGTTATGTTTGGAGGAAAAAGGGGGAGGCTTGCAAGCCGAAGAACACCATCCCAACCGTGAAGCACGGGGGTGGCAGCATCATGTTGTGGGGATGCTTTGCTGCAGGAGGGACTGGTGCACTTCACAAAATAGATAGCATCATGAGAAGGACATTTTTGTGACTATATTGAAGCAACATCTCAAGACATCAGTCAGGAAGTTAAAGCTAGGTCGCAAATGGGTCTTCCAAATGGACAATGACCACAAGCATATAAAGTTGTGGTAAAATGGCTTTTAAGGACAACAAAGTCAAGGTATTGGAGTGGCCGTCACAAAGCCCTGACCTCAATCCTATAGAAAATATGTGGACAGAACTGAAAAAGCGTGAGCGAGCAAGGAGGCCTACAAAACTGACTTTACACCAGCTCTGTCAGGAGGAATGGGCCAAAATTCACCCAACTTATTGTGGGAAGCTTGTGGAAGGCTACCCGAAACGTTTGACCCAAGTTAAACAATTTAAAGGAAATGCTACCAAATACTAATTGAGTGTATGTAAACTTCTGACCCACTGGGAATGTGATGAAATAAATAAAAGCTGAAATAAATCATTCTCGCTACTATTATTCTGACATTTCACATTCTTAAAATAAAGTGGTGATCCTAACTGACCTAAAACAGGACATTTTTACTCGGATTAAAAGTCAGGAATTGTGAAAAACTGAGTTTAAATGTATTTGGCTAAGGTGTATGGAAACTTCAGACTTCAACTGTATATAATGTATTATTTTCTGTTCTACTGTGTTTTAGTCTATGCCYCACTCGACATTGCTCGTCCAAATATTTKTATATTCTTAATTCCATTCCTTTACTTTAGATTTGTGTGTATTGTTGTGAAATTGTTTGATATTACTTGTTAGATATTACTGCACTGTTGGAGCTAGAAACACAAGCAATTCGCTACAACAGCAATAACATCTGCTAAACATGTGTATGTGATCAATAAAATTGGATTTGATTTGGAAACTACTGTAACACAATGTCTTTTTCCTGTCTCAGCTATTCCACTGGGCATCATCACGGTCCCAGGAGACAGCGATCTGGAGAACTGCCGTTCACACATTGAGAGTCTACAGGACAGTCTGGAAGAGGTATGTAGGAGACATGTACATTTGTGGGAACATCACACCTGCTGGACAGGTACAGGATGGCAACAACAACTGCCCGAGTTACACCAGGAATGCATAATCCTTCCATCAGTGCTCAGACTGTCTGCAATAGGCTGAGAGAGGCTGGACTGAGGGCTTGTTGTAAGGCAGGTCCTCACCAGACATCACTGGCAACAACGTCGCCTATTGGCACAAGCCCACCGTCGCTGGACCAGACAGGACTGGCAAAAAGTGCTCTACACTGATGAGTCGCGGTTTTGTCTCACCAGGGGTGATGGTCGGATTCGTGTTTATAGTCGAAGGAATGAGCGTTACACTGAGGCCTGTACTCTGGAGCGGTATCGATTTGGAGGTGGAGGGTCCGTCATGGTCTGGGGCGGTGTGTCACAGCATCATCGGACTGAGCTTGTTGTCATGCGAGCAATCTCAACGCTGTGCGTTACAGGGAAGACATCCTCCTCCCTCATGTGGTACCCTTCCTGCAGGCTCATCCTGACTGACCCTCCAGCATGACAATGCCACCAGCCATGCAGCTCGTTCAGTGCGTGATTTCCTGCAAGACAGGAATGTCAGTGTTTCTGCCATGGCCAGCGAAGAGCCCGGATCTCAATCCCATTGAGCATGTCTGGGACCTGTTGGATCGGAGGGTGAGGGCTAGGGCCATTCCCCCAGAAATGTACGGGAACTTCCAGGTGCCTTGGTGGAAGTGTGGGTAACATCTCACAGCAAGAACTGGCAAATCTGGTGCAGTCCATGAGGAGGAGATGCACTGCAGTACTTAATGCAGCTTGTGGCCACACCAGATACTGACTGTTACTTTGATTTTGCCCCCCCCCCCCTTTGTTCAGTGACACATTATTAATTTCTGTTAGTCAAATGTCTGTGGAACTTGTTCAGTTTATATCTCAGTTGTTGAATCTTGTTATGTTCATACAAATATTTACACATGTTAAGTTTGCTGAAAATAAACGCAGTTGACAGTGAGAGGACTTTTCTTTTGCTGAGTTTATGTATCCTAACAAGTTGTCCAGGGCCTTTGGAAGAAAAACAGGCCCACAATATCAAAGATACTTCAGAGTGGGGATGATGTACTTTTCTGCATGGATATCTTTCTGTCTATGACAAACCCACCTCTGGTGTTTGTTTCCAAAATGCTCTATTTGGTCTCATCTGACCATAGAATCCGGTCCCATTTGAAAGTTCCAATAATTTGTGGCAAACTAGGCACTTGAGTTTGTTTTGTTGATGACAGCAAAGGCTTTTTTATGGAAACCCTCCCAAACAACTTGTGGTTACGGAGGTGGCATCTGATCGTAGTTTTGGAGACTTTCTGACCCCAAGACCTAACTAACATCTGCAATTTATCCAGCTGTGATCCTTGGAAAAATTTGGCCACTTTAACCATCCTCCTCACTTGCGTGAAGTCAATATAGACACACGTCCTCTTCCAGGCCGATTGTTAACATCTCCAGTTGCTTTAAACTTCTTAATTATTGCCCTGATAGTGGAAATGGGCATTTTCAACCTTTGAGCTATTTTCTCATAGCCATTTCCTGATTTGTGCAGCTCAAAAACCTTTTGTCGCTCATCATTACTGTGATGGATGACTGTGGGAACTTGGCCTGTATGTCACCTCAAATTTATACCCCAGTGAAACAGGAAGTCATGGCTTACCACTTAAGTATTCCTAATCACGCAGGTGAACTTAAAAATGTAAAATATGAATGGGAATATACTTCAGTTAGATTTTACACAAGAATTTCTAGGGGTGCCAATAATTGTGGCACACATATTTTGTAGGAAAATATTTATTTAGTTTACTTCACATTGAAAAAATTAAAGGTTAGATTTTTTTGTGAATATTTTTGATTGAAAGACCAAGAGGATAAACAGCAAAGACATTTTTTTTACAGCCCATTTTGCTCATTTTTACCAAGGGTGCCAATATTAGTGGAGGGTGGAAATGTGTGTGGGCGAAAAGAATGAATGAGTGTCAAAATAAGTAAAAGCGAGAGAAAAGGAACTGGGGTGAGAAAGAGAGGATAATGAGTGTGTCATTAAATATTTGACCATATGATAGACTTCATGTTGTCTGCTGTGCCCCCTAGTGGAGCTCAGATGTACTTCAGGCAACAAAATGACAAGCCTCATATGCTCCTCTGGAAGAACTGAAGTACCTGGTTTATAAAGATGTTACTTGCTGTAGGAAATGAAATGACATAATTATGTTGTTATATTATTCTCTTAAAGGAAAGTGATGCTGTGAAATCAGCGAGGCTGTCGTCACAAAAGCTTTCCCCCAAATGGTGCTTCCTTGACTGTAAGTATTGCTACCCAAACAAAGAGAGTATTTTATAAGAGAACTCTCTTCCTCATTTTGGAAACAATTGAAATGCAGCATTAGATTTCTGTTCAGGAATGCAATGCCAGTATATGGGCAGGAACATATAGATTATGAAAGGTGTGTTTTCTTTTCAGGCACAACTGCTGATCGATTCTATAGGATAGACCGTGCTCAGGTATGTACTTGCAGTGTTTCCCCTATATTAATTTAGCATCTGGGGCCCACCAATGCTAAATGCTAAAGCTCCAAAAAATATGATGTAATTTTTTGTGCATGATTTATGCAATTAGGCCCTTTTTCTACTTACCCATAGTCAGATGAACTCATGCATACCCTTTTTTGTCTCGCATGCAGTTAGAAAGAAGTTGCTAACTAGCATTAGTGCGATCAATGACTAGAAGTCTATGGAGTCTAGCATGCTGTTCCCATATACTTCAGTAGCTTTGCCACCGCTGCTGAAAAAAAAATCCAAAGGGCCCCTGGCCCAGGCAATTCGACAATCGAAAGAAATTACACCAATATATCTCAATTCTATGGATCACGTAATCTCATTATACACCGACAATATCTTACTTTATCTAGAAAATGTATTTCAATCCCTCCCAAATGCTTTGAAGATAAATTCAGCTCCATCTCAAGTTATAAAATAAATCTAACAATCTGCCCTACTGCCTTTTTTTCAACACCCTGAAAAGGACTCCATCGCTACTTATGGAATCCCAATTGTAGAAATGTTTCCTTCCTTTGACAGAACGCTCAATTCAATCCGACCTCAGTAGATGTACTAATATCCCAGTTGCTTTAACTGGCAGAATATCTACTGTTAAAATTAATATATTGCTACGGCTGAATTTCTGTAGTTCAGTGGTGCCCATGGCTCTATTGGGATAAAAGTCATAGTGCGGTTTCAAAATGTATCTGGCAAGGTAAACGATCCTGGGTAAAATTAACACAATTACAGAGAGGGAAAGCCGTAGGACTAGCCGTAGCACTAGCCGTAGCACTAGCCGTAGCAAACTTTAAATTGTGTTTCCAGGCACTAGCATTTCATCCCATCCTAAATTGGTTTCGACATGATTCTTCCGCCCCCCCGGTATAGAGATAAATATAGTGTCTCCTATTGCCCTGGAATAGGTGGTCTTCACTGATATGTCCCTTAAACAATGTAAACTACGCTTTGGTCCTATTTTTGCTCATACAATTTCTATTTGGTGGGAAATTGAAAAATAATGTAACTGGTAATCAAAATAACATGCCCATACTCCAATATTTCACAATAACGCCTTGCGGCCTTTTTCATCACCCCAATAATCCAAATGTGGAATCCATACCCTTGTCGATATCATGGACAGTTGTTTGAGAACAATCCAAGATTTGAAAGACGCATACACAARWTTTTTTWTTTTTATATATATCTACAACTTAGGTCAGCTAACCCATCTACCGAACCATCCAATGATGGGATTTATAAATAAATTCTCTGGGCTCCCAATGGGACTGATCTCTATAATATATGAACAACTTTTGGAACGCTCATATTCTGAGCTAGCCATTCAAAAAGTATGGTCTACAGATCTAATTGGATCTGAACTACCCTTTAACTGGAAGAGAAATACAAAAAATACGACTTTGGCATCCCTTAACCCGAACAATCAACTTATACATTTTAAGTTTGTTCACAGACTGTATTTAACAAGGAAAAGTTTTACAATGAAATTCCCACCTCTTCACTGTGCCCCCTAAATCAGTTAGGCACAATCCTCCATTGGATGTGAGAGTGCCTTGCAGTTAAATGCTTCTGGGGAAAAGTTACTAAATTCATTTAGTATTGCATGAATGTAAATATTCAATGCTTTGCATATATTATGTTACTTAACGATGATAGCTTCTGGAATTTCTCAATCAATCAGAGATTGTGGAGGCCTACTTCTTTTTTGTTGTTTAATTGTCCTGTGTTTATACTAATAATAAATAATTAAACAATCTAAGGGGAAACACTGACTTGTGAATATGCCATATAGTTTTTTTCTGACCACATGACTTGACTAGGATAAACTCCTGAACATTATGGTAAAGCTTATAAGTATGCAAGGCCACCATCTATATCACCCAGGGTTTTAATGAGGCATGTTGTTATGACACACTGTCATGACTCTTTTATAAACAAGCTATAAACTGTTATAATAACCTGTTATAACCTCAAGGAGCACCTCAACTACGTGACGGAGATCTCCCAGGAGGACCTCTACATCCTGGACCCGGAGCTAGTCATCAAGGAGACGGTGGGCACCTCGCCGGGCATGCCCGACCTGGTAGACTCGTACGGGGAGTGCCAAACGCCCGAATCTCGCCAGTTTACCTTCCCATCCTCCTCCTCCTCTCCCACCTCCTCCCCAGGACCCAGGTGAGAATAAAAACACTATTAAGATTAAGCCTAATCTCCATTAAAAGTGCTTTTTAGTCTAGAACTAAGTTTAATCTGTGTCTGGGAAACCGTCCCTTTATGGTTTAGAGACTGAACAAGGTAATATTTTTCATTGGATGCACTCTAGCTTGGTTTCTTTGCACCATATTTATTTGAAAGATAGGCACACACACACACGTGCGCACACACACGTGCGCACACACACGCACACACACAAACCTCCCTTCCTCTTTCATTGCTGTCTGACTGTCACTCACTATTGCACACCACCAAAGCTGTGAGGGTGGTGTCTGGTGATGAACAATAGCTCATTATCCATATCTGGTCCTGTATATAATGTTGGCTCCCTCAGGGAAGATGACACAACTACATGGCTGGGTCTCAGACAGACTGACGACCAATTTTACATACACACACACACACACCCATTCACAAACTTTTGAGCGCAACAGTGACAATTCTATTCGTAGATATTGGCAGGAATGTAAAACATAAAAATGTTATTACTGTACTGAGTGGTCCTTCTCCCAGTCACTAACCTGTACCTCTTCTCCCTCCCCTCCTGCAGTATCAGGGAGTCCCAGAGGAAGAGGGTGTCCAGTGACAGCTCGGTGACAGAGGCCCTGGCTCACAGCAGCGACTCCCAGGCCTCCTCCAAGACCGGCCAGTGCAGGTCAGACCCTGACTTTAGCCTGAATCCTATACATCTTTGTGGACATTTTCAATTGTAGTATGGTTTTACCAACTCATCAGTCCATTTATTGTTGGCCTATGGTTGCACCACTGTTATTTATCAGACCAATTATCAGACCTTTGTTGAACTGTGGTGTCTCTTGGATGACTGTTCAATCAGTGTCTACATTCTAATGGTGTGGCATCATAACATTCTGGTCATGAGCAATGGCCAGGAGCGATAACCAAACTACCTTGAAACAATGTTGGTAGAACATCAGATCTCAAAATGTTGACAATTGGGTAGTTAATATAACTATAACTACTTAACAGCATACATGAGGGTTTATTTTAATTATAATGGATTTGTGTTTTATTTTTCATGGTCAGTCATCAGCATAGCACTATGGTTTGCTATGTAACAACATTGTCTTACGTCAGATAGCACGACAATTCCGCCTGCAATGTCGGTTGGCGTAAGAAAATGATGTGACAAAGCCTAGTGTTACAAAGCCATGTCATCTCTCTCAGGTTCAGTATGGATTGAGTCATAAGAGAAATGATTTGGACACATGTTCCATTCAAGTATTCAAAAGCTTCCAAGGAACTTGATTCAGCATTGTTCCCTGAGACAAATTTTAGCTCACTCCAAACCTGTGATCATATACAGTACACGTGTATTTGATTATTTGATTTGATTGATTTGATTATTTGTCATTGAAATACTTAATTCTGTGTATTTAGGAATTTTCTAATGTGTGGCCCAAATCAACTACTTCTTTTGGAAGTATTTTCATATACTTTTCTATAAATAGCTTACTTTCCAAATACCTTATTTCAAATACCAAACAGACCAGGTTCAAATGCATGGGAGTATTTAAATATTTGTATAAATACTCTGCATTTCAGTATTTTCAAATACATGCCAATACCTTCCAAATTTACAGTATTTACAATATTGAACTACTTGTGTTTTCAAATAAAAAAATCTAAATACCTACTACCAAATGTCTTTAAAGTAATTGACATACATAGGCCTACTCTAAATAGTATTTGAACTCAGGTCTGGCTCACTTTCCCAATTATCGTTCTGATTTAATAAATAAAAAAATATATTAAAAAAATTCAAACACACTTTGTCAAACAGCGCTTAATATGTATGATATGTCATCCATGCTTTATCCTGTCTTTGTCTTTGAAGGAGAGGGCCTAAAATTGTGACTGTTCATCGGCCCCATACAACTATTGCTGATTTCAGACCCATGCTTAGGTATGCTGTCTGTTTCTGTATGTGTCACGCTTACTGTCATGCTTACTTGCCATGCTTTTACTTGTTATGATCATCATCTCAGTGCAATGTCATTTAGCTTTGTTGTAAAATCTGTCTCTTGCCCTTCTCACAGTTCTGGAAGTGCTCTGTCGTGTGATGCTGAAAAAGGTAAAACATCCCCTGTTGATTTGTTCTCAATAATCTGAACGGATAGTTACAACCGTACTTGCCTACCAGTATGGATTTTTACAATACAGTCTATAAAGGTAATTTGATACAGTGCTAAATAAATGTAAAAGCAAATTGGACTGCTTCACTATCAGTTTTGTCCTAGTTTGTTTGTAAAACAATCAGAATGGAGAAAGCCATTAAAACCACTTAGAATTCATTTGTGGCCATCCTAGGGTCATGTACTACTCAAAAGATATTTAGAACTTTCATGATTTAGAATTGTACAAGATATTGTGCTATGATATTTTGGCCATGTCACCCAGCCCTCATTTGAACCATATTGTATTTACACACAGAAAAGTTTCAGGCTCGCATAAGGTTCACTGTTCAAAAATATAATGAAAAGCCTAAGTAAATTGTGAAGAGTATAGATGCCTTACTCTGTTTTTACAGTAACTGAGTTAATTGAGTGTGTGAAGACAGAAGATCTCGAAAGGGTAAGTTCCACAACGTGTTTAGTTACACAGAATTCTTTCCTACCATGCATCCTCCTCTAACAGTGTTTTTACATTTACTTTTGACCCCTCACTTTAAAAAATGTAAGATAGTAGACAAATGTGGGTGTACAATTTGAAGCGCTGTAAAGGTAAAGCACAGTAAAGCAAGTTGAAGTACTTTCAAATTGAAACACAGCAAAGTGTAATGACTATAAAGTTGAAGCACTGTCAAGTGTAAGCACTGTAAATTAATATTTTTGTTCACAGCTCACAGAGCTCCACAAACAGGGGGCAGATATTTTCACGCAGGATACTTTGGGCTGCACCTTACTCCATTACGCAGTGGAGGTGGGCTGCAAGGAGATTGTTAAGTACATCATAGACAACGGTAAGAGACTGACCTGTCAAACACTGCAGTTGACTCCCATCACTTTAGGTATTAAGTACTGGTATGACACTGTTTAATTCTTAAGTTCTCGATAATGGAAGCACTCTGCAGTATCACATATAAACCCAATGAACATATTAACATTTTCCATCACTTTTGTGGACCAAACATAAGTAAACATTTGAACATATCCAACATGGATGATAGATGTACTGTATGTGAAATAGATAGGGAACTTGTGTTCATATAGATACTGGATGCAATATCTGAATCCTGTCTTTGTTGTAACACACAGCACCTACCTCTCTCCTGGATGTCACAGAAAAAGAGACGTGAGTCATGTTGTCAACTTCCTTTTACATTAAATATCTTGACACAGAGGTCAACTCTCTACTGATTACTATTAAAGCTAAGCTCTGCCCTCAAATAATTAAAATTAAAATCACCTCATCTATATGAATTAGTCAGTTCCTGGAAAAAAGTCTGTCAACTGGGTCAAACCTAGAGCTCCCAGCTACAACACAACCTGATTGACAAATGTCATGTGTGTGCGTGTGTGTCTATGTGTGACACAGAGGGGAGACGGCTCTCCATAAAGCCGCGTTCACGCGTCAGAGGACCATCTGCCACTACCTGGTGGAGGCCGGGGCTTCCCTCATGAAGACTGACCTTCAGGTAAATTACCTTAATGAATCAGGATGATGGTTATCATATTTGCTAGCTCTAGTTCAGTAAAAGCTGATTATAGGGGCCTTTTTTACTTGACCAGGTAAAGGGCTCAATGAATCAGGCTGATGGTTATCATGACAAGGCTGATGGTTATAAAAATGACAAGTTCTAGTCCAGTAAAGGCCTATTTTAGGGGGAAATTGCTGTGTATTCTTTGTAATGGAGATTTCATGTTCTTCTCTGTCAGTGAGAATTGTACCCCTGCAGGATATCTGGCTGGTCTTATACATCCACAATGGTCTTAGTACACTACACGGTCACCATGGTGAACTGACTCGTGACAAGAAAAAGCCTGTCATCATTATGAGAATATTTTTTACTGTTTACTTGCCAATTCAAAAAGAAGATTGTATGTTTCAGTGTGTTTTTTTTGTCATTGTCATCAGAATCAACCAACATGCACAGTTTCACACACACATATCTATACCCCCCCTCTCTCTCTCTCTTTCTCATCCCCCTTCTTTCTCTCAACCCCCCTCACCAACCTTTTCTCTCTCTTCACCCTTCCCTCTTCCTCTCTCTCATCCTTCCTCGCTCTCATCCTTCTTCTCTCTCCACCCCTTCACCCCCCTCTCTCTTTCCACCTCCTTATACCCATCTCCCTTTTACAGGGTGAGACGCCGAAGCGGCGTGCGGAGAAGGCCAATGACCAGGAGCTGGCGGAGTACTTGGAAAACCGCCAGCACTACCAGATGATCCAGCGAGAGGACCAGGAGACTGCCGTTTGATGATCCCACTATTTACCGAAACCGCACCACGCTCTCTCTTTCTCCCTCTCCGTTTGCCATACCTAACAGTAGGAAGTTCTGTAATGGGTTCAAGGGGGGTGGTAGGTGTCTTCCCTCTCTAACAGACCAGGCTAATTACACCATCGAAATAGAATTACTATTTCTATGGGCTACACTCCCAGTATGGGTCGAAGTCTAGAGGTGAGCCAGTGAAGGCAGGTCTTCCTTTCATCCGCTTGCTAGTGATGCTTCAGTTTGACTAGAGTGCTATGTGTAAAGAGTGCATGAATGAAAACCGCTTTTCTTCTATTGCGAATGGGTCCAAATCCGCTACTACACAGCAAGCGATTGTAAATGAAAGGGCAAATGAAAAAACAACAGCTTTTTGGGGTATTTTCAGGGCTGGAGTAACTGTATCTGAATGTGGCTTTATGAACCTTGTATCTTTCTCCATATGCAATGGCAAGGTATCTATAGGAATGTGTAACGTTTGAGTGTGTCATTGAAATGGATGGAGGTTGCTTTTAACCAGGGATACTGTTTATGTAAGTGTGGGCTTGAGATATGATAGATGCTTTGCCATATTGTATGAAGGCTCATACTTTCCTTTTGAATTCTCGTGACCTCTGGATGTGCTTGTTTACTCGAATGGCAGTATGTTTGCTCTGCTATTGGATATGTAACTTATAACTTATGTCTATCACTGATAAACCGATATATTTAAGAAATGCTGTACTATTTATAGAGAACTGTTTGCGTTTTTGCTTATGATCAAATATTATAAAAGCAGGCATCCTAATAACTCATTATTAAAAGCTGGTTTTGCACTGCCACTCTTATTACAAAAACAATGCTTTGTATTTCTCTATGTGGCTTGAAATTCCTCTTGGTGCATTACATTTAACAGTTCTTAGATATTTATATACCACAGCTTTTAGATATTTTTATGCACTGTGTCCATGTTTGTTACATACAATGTAAATTTGATGTATTTTTCCAAATGTGTACTTTGCAATGTATAGTTTTTCTGTGTATAGGTGAGACGTTCTTATTTACAAGTTGATTACTACATGCTACACAAGTGCAGTAAGAATTCAACACAAAACAGTTAACAGATTCCCCAAAATGATCACAAATCACAAATAAACTTCTGTATCCATTCTTTAATGCCACATCATTACTACTTTAGTCAACTCTTTGTATATTTCATATATTAGCCAGTTTATGAACACTTATGGAATGTGAGGAGGAAGTTCAGTTCACTTTATTAGCCTTAATCAGTAATTTGTCTCGCATTCTGTTGTCTCAATGAAACTTAATTAAACACTATTGTATGTGCAACCTGACTGCTCAGTCAAGTATCTTACAACAACAGTTTATTTTTCTCTTTACAACTTTTACAAGTATTATCAGAAACATGGCTTGATTATTGTGAAATATAGATTGCTTTTATCAATACTTAGAAATCTTTGCAAGAACTGCCTATTATTTGTTTGCTTTTAAGGGGTTATGAAACGTATATGTGTGTTATCAATGCTTTGTTTTGAGTTGCTGTGCAATTCAGGGTTAGAGAATTAGCATCAAGCCATTAAGAATGTCAGAATGACTACTGCTGAACTGTCCATTGTAACTACAGAGATTTCAAAAGATCGTTTTTGTACTTATGAACAGCGATCAGAGTAATGGACAGACCTGTATGAAATGTATTCAAATAAATATTAGTTGTACTGTATATTTGCTCTTTAAGCCTGTTTGTTACTGTTTGTTTGGAGAAAAATAAAACTTTAAACATTGATTATCGCAGTTTATGGCCCTGTCACTACTTCACTTTAAAACATACAGTACATTTAGGGTTACTTGATATGTTTAAGTTATGTAAAGCATTGGGATCTGTGTTCAATTGTCTTTTATTTTCTGTGGTTAAAAGAATGAAGAGCATCCTGGCGTTTCAGAATAGGAGTTTTCCCTTTTCGATCATAAAGAATAGGATTACATGGACAGGGGGGGCCTCATCTTAGATTAGCATCCCTTTTATCTAATACTATTTGTGGATAAAAGCCCTGTGCTTGATTGGGGAAATCCATGGGATCGGCAAAAGTTCGCAGATTATTTTATTGGCTGTTTCGTTGCTTGATGGCTTGTCTTTTCTTAGGTTGGAAAATAGAGGATAACTTTGTAGGACTCCGCAGGGGAAGACTTCCATCCACAAGTTGGCCTTCATGTGACTTTTCCCAGCTTCGCAGCTGCAGGCTTCAATAGCAACTGTCCAAAAATGCTCCCCACGTATGACTGATCCATTTCAGCATGAGGAGAGAACCAACAACCTAGGGTGGTGGTGGCATCAAGTCTTCCCTGAGAAGGAACAGCCAACAAAGCTACGAGATAATAAAAATATATAATTCTGCTTTTCACAGCTTTAATACACAGTACCAGTCACTTGGACACACCTACTCATTGAAGGATTTTTGTTTATTTTTACTATTTTCTACATTGGAGAATAATAGTGAAGACATAAACTATGAAATAACACATATGTAATCATGTAGTAACAAAAAAGAGTTAAACAAATCAAAATATATTTTATATTTGAGATTCTTCAAAGTAGCCACCCTTTGCCTTGATGACAGCGTTGCACACTCTTGGCATTCTCTCAACCAGCTTCATGAGATAGTCACCTGGAATGTATTTCAATTAACAGGTGTGCCTTGTTAAAAGTTAATTTGTGGAATTAATTACCTTAATGCGTTTGAGCCAGTCAGTTGTGTTATGACAAGGTAG
Organism: Salvelinus sp. IW2-2015; assembly: GCF_002910315.2. Lineage (NCBI taxonomy): Eukaryota > Metazoa > Chordata > Actinopteri > Salmoniformes > Salmonidae > Salvelinus > Salvelinus sp. IW2-2015. The sequence continues at coordinate 48,805,706 of NC_036842.1, forward strand.
GGGTGGTATATAGAACTTTGAAAGTTTCTTTAAGTGCAGGCGCAAAAACCATCAATGATGAAACTGGCTCTCATGAGGACCGCCACAGGAAAGGAAGCTGGAAAGGAAGCTCTGCCACAGGAAAGGAAGCTCTGCTGCAGAGGATAAGTTAACTGCACCTCAGATTGCAGTCCAAATAAATGCTTCACAGAGTTCAAGTAACAGACACATCTCGATATCAACTGTTCAGAGGAGACTGTGTGAATCAGGCCTTGGTGGTCGAATTGCTGCAAAGAAACCACTACTAAAGGACACCAATAATAAGAAGAGACTTGCTTCAGCCAAGAAACACGAGCAATGGACATTAGACTGGTGGAAATCTGTCCTTTGGTCTGAGTCCAAATTGGAGATTTTTGGTACCAACCGCTGTGTCTTTGTGAGACACAGAGTAGATGAACGGATGATCTCCGCATGTGTGGTTCCCACCGTGAAGCATGGTAGAGGAGGTGTGATGGTGTGGGGGTGCTTTGCTGGTGACACTCTGTGATTTATTTAGAATTCAAGGCACACTTAACCAGCACGGCTACTACAGCATTCTGCAGCGATACACCATCCCATCTGGTTTGCTCTTAGTGGGACTATCATTTGTTTTTCAACAGGACAATAACCCAACACACCTGCAGGCTGTATAAGGGCTATTTGACCAAGAAGGAGAGTGATGGAGTGCTGCATCAGATGACCTGGCCTCCACAATCGCCCAACCTCACAACCCAATTGAGATGGTTTGGGATGAGTTGGACCACAGAGTGAAGGAAAAGAGAATGTTGAGAGAATGCCAATAGTGTGCAAAGCTGTCATCAGGGCAAAGGGTGGCTACTTTGAAGAATCTAAAAGTTGATTTTGATTTGTTTAACACTTTTGGTTACTACATGATTCCATATGTGTTATTTCATATTTTTGATTTCTTTACTATTATTCTACAATGTTGAAAAAAGTAAAAATAAAGAAAAACCCTCGAATGAGTAGGTGTGTCCAAACTTTTGACTGGTACTGTATATATGTATTCTATTCTTTTACTTTTAGATGTGTGTTTATTGTTGTCAATCGTTAGATACTAATGTACTGTTGGAGCTAGAAACACAAGCAATTTGCTACACCCGCAATAACATCTGCTAAATATGTGTATGTAATGAATAAACTTAATTTGATTAAGTCCTTTCAAATTATTATCTGACTTGTTAAGCACATTCATTTTTAATCGCGAATTTATTTTGGCTTGCCATAGCAAAGGGGTTGAATACTTATTAACTCAAGACATTTCAACTTTTCATTTTTAATTCATTTGTAAAAAAAAAAATAATCTTAAAACATAATTCCACTTTGACATTTTGTGGTATTGTGTGTAGGCCAGTGACATAACATCTCAATTTAATCACATTTTAAATTCAGGCTGTAACACAACAAAATGTTGAAAAAGGGGTATGAATACTTTCCGAAGGCACCTTATATCCCAGTGACCAAACCTTACACCTTACATGAAACCTACAGTATCTGGTACTATTTACGCAACTGACTCGTTTCCTGATCAAATATTCAATTGATCCAATATTCAATTGATCAAATTGCTAGCACCGGCCTGTAACTGTCTGAATCGCCGTGTCCCCAGCCAGCCCAACCACTCACTGGATCCATACGATCACTTGGCTACGCATGTCTCTCCCTAATATCAATATGCCTTATCCATTACTGTCCTTGTTAGTGATTACTGTCTTATTTCACTGTAGAGCCTCTAGCCCTGCTCAATATGCCTTAACCATCCATGTTGTTCCACCTCCCACATATGCGATGACATAACCTGGTTTAAACGTCTCTAGAGACTATATCTCTCTCTGCATTACTCAATGCCTAGGTTTACCTCCAACGTACTCTCTTCCTACCATACCTTTGTCTGTACATTATGCCTTGAATCTATGCTATCGTGCCCAGAAACCTGCTCCCTTTACTCTCTGTTTCCGAACGTGCTAGGCGGCCAGTTCTTATAGCCTTTAGCCGTACCCTTATCCTACTTCTCCTGTGTTCTTCTGGTGATGTAGAGGTTAATCCAGGACCTGCAGTGCCTAGCTCCACTCCTACTCCCCAGGTGCTCTCATTTGTTGACTTCTGTAACCGTTAAAGCCTTGGTTTCATGCATTTTAACATTAGAAGCCTACTCCCTAAGTTTGCTTTATTCACTGCTTTAGCACATTCTGCCAACCCGGATGTCTTAGCCGTGTCTGAATCCTGGCTTAGGAAAACCACCAAAACCCCAGAAATGTCCATCCCTAATAGAACTGCCAAAGGGGGTGGTGTTGCAATCTACTTCAGAGATAGCCTGCAGAGTTCTATCTTACTATCCAGGTCTGTACCAAAACAATTTGAGCTTCTACTTCTAAAAATTCCCCTTTCCAGAAACAAGTCTCACCGTTGCCGCTTGCTATAGGCCACCCTCTGCCCCCAGCTGTGCCCTGGACACCATATGTGAATTGATTGCTCCCCATCTATCTTCTGAGCTCGTGCTGCTAGGTGACCTAAACTGGGATATGCTTAACACCCCGGCCATCCTACAATCTATGCTTGATGCCCTCAATCTCACACAAATTATCAATGAACCTACCAGGTACAACCCCAAATCCGTAAACTCGGGCACCCTCATAGATATCATCCTAACTAACTTGCCCTCCAAATACACCTCTGCTGTTTTCAACCAAGATCTCAGTGATCACTGCTTCATTGCCTGCATCCATAATGGGTCTGCGGTCAAACGACCACCCCTCATCACTGTCAAACGCTCCCTAAAACACTTCTGCGAACAGGCCTTTCTAATTGACCTTGCCGGGGTATCCTGGAATGACATTGACCTCATCCCGTCAGTAGAGGATGCCTGGTTATTCTTTAAAAGTGCCTTCCTCACCATCTTAAATAAACATGCTCCATTCAAAAAATGTAGAACTAGGAATAGATATAGCCCTTGGTTCACTCCATACCTGTCTGCCCTTGACCAGCACAAAAACATCCTGTGGCGTTCTGCATTAGCATCGAATAGCCCCTGTGATATGCAACTTTTTAGCGAAGTTAGGAACCAAGGCAGTTAGGAAAGCGAAGGCTAGCTTTTTCAAACAGAAATTTGCATCCTGTAGTACAAACTCAAAAAAGTTCTGGGACACTGTAAAGTCCATGGAGAATAAGAGCACCTCCTCCCAGCTGTCCACTACACTGAGGCTAAGAAACACTGTCACTACCGATAAATCCACAATAATTGAGAATTTCAATAAGCATTTTTCTACCGCTGGCCATGCTTTCCACCTGGCTATCCATACCCCGGTCAACAGCCCTGTGCTCCCCACAGCAACATGCCCAAACCTCCCCCACTTCTCCTTCACCCAAATCCAGATAGCTGCAAATTCTGGACCCCTACAAATCAGCCGGGCTAGACAATCTGGACCCTCTCTATCTAAAATTATCTGCCGAAATTATTGCAACCCCTATTACTAGCCTGTTCAACCTCTCTTTTGTATCGTCTGAGATTCCCATAGATTGGAAAGCTGCCGCGGTCATCCCACTCTTCAAAGGGGGAGACACTCTAGACCCAAACTGCTACAGACCTATATCTATCCTACCCTGCCTTTCTAAAGTCTTTGAAAGCCAAGTTAACAAACAGATTACCGACCATTTCGAATCTCACCGTACCTTTTCCGCTATGCAATCTGGTTTCAGAGCTGGTCATGGGTGCACCTCAGCCACGCTCAAGGTCCTAAACGATATCATAACCGCCATCGATAAGAGACATTACTGTGCAGCCGTATTCATCGACCTGGCTAAGGCTTTCGACTCTGTCAATCACAACATTCTTATTGGCAGACTCAACAGCCTTGGTTTCTCAAATGATTGCCTCGCTTGGTTCACCAACTACTTCTCTGATAGAGTTCAGTATGTCAAATCGGAGGGCCTGTTGTCCGGACCTCTGGCAGTCTCTATGGGGGTGCCACAGGGTTCAACTCTCGGGCTGACTCTCTTCTCTGTATACATCAATGATGTCGTTCTCGCTGCTGGTGATTCTTTGATCCACCTCTACGCAGACGACACCATTCTGTATACTTCTGGCCCTTCGTTGGACACTGTGTTAACTAACCTCCAGATGAGCTTCAATGCCATACAACTCTCCTTCCGTGGCCTAGAAATGCTCTTAAATGCAAGAAAAACTAAATGCATACTCTTCAACTGATTGCTGCCCGCACCTGCCCACCCATCCAGCATCACTACTCTGGACGGTTCTGACTTAGAATATGTGGACAACTACAAATACCTAGGTGTCTGGTTAGACTGTTAACTCTCCTTCCAGACTCACATTAAATATCTCCAATCCAAACTCAAATCTAGAATCGGCTTTCTATTTCGCAACAAAGCGTCCTTCACTCAGGCTGCCAAACATACCCTCGTAAAACTGACCATCCTACCGATCCTCGACTTCGGCGATGTCATTTACAAAATAGCCTCCAACACTCTACTCAACAAACTGGATGCAGTCTATCACAGTGCCATCCGTTTTGTCACCAAAGCCCCATATACTACCCACCACTGCGACCTGTATGATCTCGTTGGCTGGCCCTCGCTTCATACTCGTCGCCAAACCCACTGGGTCCAGGTCATCTACAAGTCTCTGCTAGGTAAAGCCCCGCCTTATCTCAGCTCACTGGTCACCATAGCAGCACCCACCCGTAGCACGCGCTTCAGCAGGTATATCTCACTGGTCACCCCCAAAGCCAATTCTTCCTTTGGCRGCCTCTCCTTCCAGTTCTCTGCTGCCAATGACTGGAACGAACTGCAAAAATCTTTGAAACTGGAGACTCTTACCTCCCTCACTAGCTTTAAGAACCAGCTGTCAGAACAGCTCACAGATCACTGCACCTGTACATAGCTCTTCTGTAAATAGCCCATCCAATCTACCTCATCCCCATACTGTATTAATTTATTTATCTTGCTCCTTTGCACACCAGTATCTCAACTTGCACATTAATCTTCTGCACATCCTACCATTCCAGTGCTATATTGTAATTACTTCGCCACCATGGTCTATTTATTGCCTTACCTCTCTTATCCTACCTCATTTGCACATGCTGTATATAGATTTTTCTACTGTATTATTGATTGTATGTTTGTTTATTCCATGTGTAACTCTGTGTTGTTGTATGTGTCGAACTGCTTTGCTTTATCTTGGCCAGGTCGCAGTTGCAAATGAGAACTTGTTCTCAACTAGCGTACCTGGTTAAATAAAGGTGAAATAAATAAATAAAATAAAAATAGGTGTTCCTTACCCCATAACAGAAGTCCTGTGGACTTCATTGGGAAAGAAGGGGAATAAAGTCATAGTCAATCGATCAATAATGTAATAATTATTTTAGCAAAAAAATGTATCTTAATTTACAATCTGTAGAAACAATGAGAATATAAAGGTTCAGAATTTTTGTGAAACATCACAGCAGAGTTGAAAAATATATGGCAAATAGAAATGCAATATGGATGATGTTAAGAGATAGATGGGAGGGGTTGAATGGAGCTGAAGGGTGGGACTAATAACAACAAGATAACAAATGTAAAATATACTGTGTCTGTAAAATGTATATACTGTAGGTTCAGAACTTTTGTGAAACAGCACAGTTAGAAACGTATGACAAATATAAATCAAATTGAATGGACATCAGAAATAGATGAGAGAGGCTGAGGGTAGAGGAAGGACAGGACTAAAAACAAACAAAATAACTATTGTAAAATAGAATGTGTCCGTAACATGTATATAGTATGTATAAGCTGGAAGTGGAAGCCTAATTGTTGTTGTTCATTAGTTTACTCCAATTAGGGGAGAGTGGTAGGGTTAGCGGAAAATAATAAAGGAAAATATATTTTTAAAAGATGTGTGTGTGTGCATATATATATATATATATTTGTGTGTGTGTGTGTGTGTATTTATATGCATGTATGTATGTATGTATGTATGTATGTATGTATGTATGTATGTATGTATGTATGTATGTATGTATGTACAGTACCAGTCAAAAGTTTGGGCACACCCACTCATTCAAGGGTTTTTCTTTATTCTACATTGTAGAATAATAGAGAAAACATAAAAACTATGAAATAACACATATGGAATCATGTAGTAACCAAAAAAGTGTTAGAAGAATCTAAAATTTGATTTTGATTTGTTTTGCCTTGATGACAGCTTTGCACACTTTGCATTCTCTCAACCAGCTTCATGAGGAATGCTTTTACAACAGTCTTGAAGGAGTTCCCACATATGCTGAGCACTTGTTGGTTGCTTTTCCTTCACTGCGTCCAACTCATCCCAAACCATCTCAATTGGGTTGAGGTCTGGGGATTGTGGAGGCCAGTATCAGGCTCACGGTTGGGTCAGGCAAAGGTTGGTAATCCAGAGGTGGCCAAAGGTACAGGACGAGAAAGGGCTGTGAGAGATTGGTTTAACTCTGGACACATGAAAGTTGGGATGTATACGAAGGGTACGGGGCAACAGAAGACGAACAGCAGAGAGGCTAATAATTCTGGCAATGGGGAATGGGCCAATAATCCGGGGGGAGAGCTGGCGGGATTCCACCCAGATGGGCAGATCCCGGGTGGATAGCTATACCTTCCACCCGAGACGATGCCGGGGTCCGATGGCGATCCGCTTGTCGTCGATACCTGGAGGTGGTCTTGAGGAGGGCCGACTGGGCTCTCCTCCAGGTACGATGACAGAGGCGGACAAACATCTGGGCAGAAGGAATGCCGACCTCTTCCTCCTGCTCGGGGAAGAGCAGGGGCTGTTACCCCTGTGAACACTCAAAAGGACATAGGCCCTTGGCAGTGCAGAGAAGGGTGTTGCGGGCGTATTCGACCCACACCAGCTGCTGGCTCCAGGAGGTGGGGTTTGCGGAGACCAGGCAGCGCAGAGTAGTCTCCAGATCCTGGTTGGCTCGCTCCGACTGGCCGTTGGACTGGGGGTGGAATCCAGAGGACAGGCTGGCTGATGACCCAATGAGGGTGCAGAACGCCTTCCAGAACCGAGACGAGAACTGAGGGCCCCGGTTGACCGGCAGTCCATGGATCCGGAAGACGTGCTGCACCATGAGCTGGGCCGTCTCCTTGGCATAGGGTAGTTTGGGGAGAGGAATGAAGTGGGCGGCTTTGGAAAACCGATCCACCACAGTCAGGATGTCCAGTCTGGAGGAGTGGGCCCACTACAGGACCGCGGAGCAGACCGCGTCAGGAACGAACAACCGATTATCTGGACTCCCCCCCGGGGTTGGGCTGGGAATGCTGTGCATCCCGGATCTGTTTCCCTATACCCCAGCTGAGTGCCGTTGGCAGGCACGAGGTGGGAAGGATGGTCTCGGGTTCCGGGGTAATAGCAATGGGGATAAAATGGTGAGAGTGCATCCGGCTTGACATTCTTGGATCCCGGCCGATATGAGACGGAGAAGTTGAACTGTGTGAACAGCAGGGCCCAACTAGCTAGCCAGGAGTTGAGGCGTTTGGCGGTGCCGGAGATACTCCTTATTTTTGTGGTCGGTCCATACGATAAACGGATGTTCCGCCCCTTCCAGCCAGTGCCTTCATTCCTCCAACGCCATCTTCACTGCGAGAAGCTCACGATTTCCCACATTGTAGTTTTTCTCCGTGGCGTTGAGGCGATGGTAGAAGAAGGCGGAGGGATGTAGCTTCAGGTCCAGGGCAGAACACTGGCACAGGACCGCCCCCACTCCTACATCCGACGTGTCGGCCTCCACCATGAACTGACAGGAAGGGTCAGGATGAACCGGGATGGGAGCAGTGGTGAAGCGGTGTTTGAGGTCCCGGAACGCCCGGTCAGTACCAGGGAACCACGTGAACAGAACCTTGGGAGAAGTGAATGCTGACAGAGGGGAAGCCAGGGTGCTGTAACCCCGGATGAAGTGGCGATAGAAGTTGGTAAACCCCAGGAAACGTTGTAGCTGCACCCTGGACAACGGCTGGGGCCAATCCACCAACGCTCTCACCTTCCCGGGATTCATCTGGACACTCCCAGCAGAGATGATGTACCCCAGAAGGAGGATGGTGGAGCGATGGAACTCACACTTCTCTGCCTTAACAAACAGCTGGTTCTCCAGGGGGCATTGAATAACCTGTCAGTCGTGGAGCACATGTTCTTGGGGGGAGCGGGAGAAGACGAGGATGTCATCAATGTAGATGAAGACGAACCGGTTCAACATGTCACGGAGACATAATTTACAAGAGCCTGGAACACAGCAGGGGCGTTGGTGAGGCCAAATGGCATGACCATATACTCGTAGTGGCCGCTGGCCGTGTTGAAGGTGGTCTTCCACTCATCCCCCTCCCGTATCCACACCAGGTGGTAGGCGTTCCTTAGATCCAGCTTGGAAAACACGGTGGCCCCCTGGAGCGGCTCGAAGGCAGAGGAGATAGCGGGTAGCGGTTCTTCACTGTTATGTCATTGAGTCCCCAGTAGTCGATGCACGGACGCAGGGTCTTGTTCTCCTTCTCCACAAAGAGGAACCCTGCGCCGGCGGGAGAGGACGAAGGACATATAAATCCTGCAGCTAGGGAGTCCCCAATGTTGGTGTCCATAGCCTTGGTCTCCGGTCCCGACAACGAGTACAGTCGTCCCCGGGGCGGAGTGGTGCTGAGGAGAAGGTCAATCCCGCAGCTAAATGACTTAAATGTAATGTAAATATGGTTGGTGCGGCGGAAGTGAAGTGGCCCGGGCCTTGTTGAACACCTCCCGAAGGTCCTGGTACTCCGCGGGAATGGCGGAGAGGTCCGGGGCACCTTCCGAGTCACCAGGAAGACGTCCCGTGGAAGGTTACACTGACTTCAGATACTGGGCGTGGCAGAACGGACAGCCCATGATGGCACCAGTAGATCAGTTGATGAGGGGATTGTGTCTCTGGAGCCAGGAGAATCCCAATACCATGGGAATCTGAGGGGACTTGATGAGCAGTAATTGAATAGTCTTGCTGTGATTCCCTAACACCTGTAGGTTGATGGGAGTGGTAATATGAGTAACCCGGCCTATAGAATGCTCGTCCAGCGCTCTAACATCCATGGGAGTGGAGAGGGGCTGAGTGGGGATGTTCAGCTCGGAAGCCAGGCTAGTGTCCAAAAAACTCTCATCAGCCCCAGAGTCAATTAGGACCCGAAGAGATTTAGACTGGCTTCCCCACAACATAAGTGTATGAACAGGGGTGCCAGCAAGGGAAGCAGGAAAGTTCTCCATATGGCCCACCAGAGTACTCGCTCCTACCTGATCTCTTTAAATGACAAGAGGACACAAAATTACCAAGAATACTGCAATAGAGACAACTCTTCGTGTTGATAGTCCAGCTCTACCTATTTGCATTCGCTCGGGAAGCGGCGACTCTCGGGGAATGTCAGGAAGCCTTAGGTTCTCTCGGCAACGGAATCGTCAGGGACTTCTGGGATGACTCGGAGACAAGGTGGAATCCCTGGACGTGCGAGCGAAGTTGAATTTCCTCTCCCTCTGTCATTCCCGTAGTCGCCCATCGATTCGGATGGTCAAGGCGATGAGTGAATTGAGATCCGTAGGTAACTCCCGAGCAGCAAGCTCGTCCTTGACCTCTTCCGTGATGTCGTGCAGGAACATGTCCAACAGTGCTTCCAGGTTCCAAGCACTCTCCGCTGCCAACGTGTGGAAATCCACCGCATAGTCAGCCACACTGCAGGAGTCCTGCCGAAGCTGGATTAGCTTCCGGGCAGCTTCTCATCCTGAGAACGGGGTGTAAAAACCTTCTTCACCTCACCCACGAACCCCTCCAGACTAACGCATATGGCCGGCTGCTGTTCCCATACAGCAGTAGCCCAGGTGAGAGCCCTCCAGGACATCAGTGTGATGAGATAGGCTATCTTGGAGCGATCCGAGGGGAAGGAGGAGGGGGGGGGGTGGAGTGGCCGATGAGATGGTTTACTGAGGGGCTGTGGGGTTACCACCATGGTAAGCTGCCTCCCAGACAACCCGCGGAATTGCTCCAGCAAATTGTCCAATGCCGGTCATGGCGTTCAACCAACGTTTGGACCCCCTCCATAAGGCTCCGAAGCAGTTCCTCGTGCCTCCCGATGGTGGCTTCTGGGTCTGCTGGGTCAGTTATGGCCAGTTCGTACGATCAGGCTTGAAGGTAAGATCCAGATGCAGACTGTGTCTGAGTAACAATGTTAATTACGGCAACAGGGCAGGCAAACGACAGGTCAAGGCAGGCAGGGGTCAATAACCAGAGTAGTGGGGGAAAGGTACAGGATAGCAGGCATGCTCAGATTAGGCAGAGGTCGGTAATCTAGAGGTGGGGCAAAGGTACAGGACGGTAGGCAGGCTCAGGGGCAGGAGCAGGCAGAGTGGTCTGGCAGGCAGGGTCAGGACAGACAAGGGTCAAAACCAGGAGGGCAAGAAAAAGAGAGACTGGGGAGAAGCAGGAGCTGAGACGAAAAATGCTAGTTGACTTGACAAACAAGAAGAACTGGCAACAGACAAACAGAGAACACAGGTATAAATACATAGGGGATAATGGGGAAGATGGGCAACACCTGGAGGGGGTGGAGACAATCACAAAGACAGGTGAAGCAGATCAGGGTGTGACAGTCAGGTCATCTGATGCAGCACTCCAACACTCTCCTTGGTCAAATAGCCCTTACAGAGCCTGGAGGTGTGTTGGGTCATTGTCCTGTTGAAAAACAAATGACAGGCCCACTAAACCAAACKAGATGGATGGTGTATTGCTGCGGTAGCCATGCTGGTTATGTGTGCCTTGATTTCTAAATAAATCACTGACATAGTCACCAGCAAAGCACCCCCACAACCTCACACCTCTTCCTCCATGCTTGACGGTGGGAACTACATATACAGAGATAATCCGTTCACCTAAACTGCGCCTCACAAAGACACGGCAGTTGGAACCAAAAATCTCCAGATTTCCACCGGTCTAATGTCCATTGCTCATGTTTRTTGGCACAAACAAGTCTCTTCTTATTATTGGTGTCCTTTAGTAGTGGTTTCTTTGCAGCAATTTGACCATGAAGGCCTGATTCTCCTCTGAACAGTTGATGATAAGATGTGTCTGTTACTTGAACTCTGTGAAGTATTTATTTGGGCTGCAATCTGATGTGCAGTTAACTCTAATGAACTTATCCTCTGCAGCAGAGATAACCTTTTGTCTTCCTTTCCTGTGAGAGCCAATTTCATCATGGCGCTTGATGGTTTTTGCAACTGCACTCAGAAACTTTAAAAGTTCTTGAAATGTTCCGGATCGACTGACCTTCATGTCTTAAAGTAATGATGGACTGTCATTTCTCTTTGCTTGTTTGAGCTGTTCTTGCCATGGACTTGGTATTTTACCAACTAGGGCTATTTTCTGTATATCACCCCTACCTTGTTACACCACAACTGATTGGCTGAACGCATTAAGAAGGAAAGCATTTCCACAATTAACTTTGAACAAGGCACACCTGTTAATTGAAATGCATTCCAGGTGACTACCTCATGAAGCTGTTTGTAACGTGTGCCCCCCCCCCCAAGATATTTTTGGGGCTGCCTCTCGGGCTTCCAGCCGCACTGCCGTGCAGCCTCCTCATACCGCCGCCTCTCCGCTTTCGCTGCCTCCAGCTCAGCCTTGGGGCGGCGATATTCTCCAGCCTGTGCCCAGGGTCCTTCTCCGTCCAGAATCTCCTCCCAAGTCCAGGAGTCCTGCGATCGCTGCTGCTGCCCGTTACCACGCTGCTTGGTCCTTTGTTGGTGGGTGCTTCTGTATCGGCTGTCTTCCTCCTCCTCTGTCACCTGTCTGGTGACATACACAAAGACAGAAAATAAGCACCCACGAAACACAGGTGGAAAAAGGCTACCTAAGTATGATTCTCAATCAGAGACAACTAATGACACCTGCCTCTGATTGAGAATCATACCAGGCCAAACGAAAAAACCAACATAGAAAAACGAACATAGATAACCCACCCAACTCACGCCCTGACCATACTAAAACAAAGAAATAACAAAAGAACTAAGGTCAGAACGTGACACTGGTTGAGAGAATGCCAAGAATGTGCAATGCTGTCATCAAGGTGAAGGGTGGCTACTTTGAAGAATATCAAATATAAAATATATTTTGATTTGTTTAACACTTTTTTGGTTCTTTCATGATTCCATGTGTCATTTCATAGTTCTTATGTCTTCACTATTATTCTACAATGTAGGAWATAGTACAAATAAAGAAAAACCCTTGAATGAGTAGGTGTGTCCAAACTTTTGACTGGTACTGTATATATATATAAATATATATTTACAAAATATATATATGGGGATTGGAAATGATGCAGACAATGACATTGATGGAAGCTACAATCTATCTGCAATATTAAGGGGATAAAGAAATGTTTACGACCATCAATAAACATGAGTGGATTGTGGGTCTGTTGTGCAATAAGGAAGCAGTTAATCATTAATGGATGAAAGCACACCCATTCAACTAATCGCTGGAATGGAACACCTGAGAATCAAGACAGTAATTACTCTTCCTAGTAGGGAAAACGCAAACTGGATATTCTACATACATTTTTGCCGTGCAATTCACCTGCCATTTTGCAGGATTCCCCATACATCTCTACATTCTTATAACAGACATTTGGTTAAAAAAAAATAGATTGTAAAATATTACATTTACATTTACATTTAAGTCATTTAGCAGACGCTCTTATCCAGAGCGACTTACAAATTGGTGCATTATATAATATTTGTATTTAAATATGCTTAAATAAAATATGAATCTATTTGGTGCTCTACAATGTTTATTGATGACAAGAAGTGTATTTGACAAGGACAAGGTCTGTCACTAAAAAGTTGTTGGTTTTAAACATTACTGTAAAACACGTTTGAATCAACAATAATTCATGCAGAAGGCAGTTCTCAAATGTCTATTATGCAAATTAAATAGGTTTGTTTTGCCTCGCATTATATGGATTAAAGTGATGCCACGTGCGTAAGTGATGTCACCGGGTGGCTGATTTAAGCATTGTTATGCGACCAGCTAAAACACGTTTTTTTTTGCATGTAGGACTACACAGTAAACGCAAACTGCAGTCTATGTGTGGGACAGCTAACGACTACTGAACCAGGATAGTGACTTGCCTGACTGAAGTTGCTTGTGACAATAAAGTAAGTTGATGTATTATGTTTTCTTATCCCGCATTTTTTTTTTTTAAATACCGTAAGTCTTTGCTAATCATTGATTTGTCGGTTTAATGGAGCATTATAACAAATCTAATAGCATATCCATATGTTATTTACATGTTTTCTCATTGTAATATTTGTGTTCACTAATGTACTGTCGATGTTCAGTACAAGTGCATGCATGCCTTGGTAGTAGTCTATCATTGGAGAKTGGGTTGCTATTCTATATTCTCAAACTATAGGGGCACTCTTGAATCTGTAAAGCTGAAGTGTGACAGATTCCGAGATAGAAATGTAAAGGTCATTTGCAAATTAGTTTTAGCCGACATATGAGCTTTTACCATGAACGCAGTCTCCGCTAAAGGGGAACATTGCTTTACATTTCAACCACGTTGTAAAGCTAACTTCAGCGATGCGGATTGAATACAGCCCTAATGGTATTTTTTAATATACCACTTTAAGACTTCTTACAATGGGAAGGAACATGACTTTGTGACTTTGTTTTCACATTCCTACAGGCAGTGGTGTAAAGTACTTAAGTAAAAAATAATTTAAAGTACTACTTAAGTCGTATTTTTGGGTAATTGTACATTACTTTACAATTATATTTTTGACTACTTTTACTTCACTACATTCCTAAAGAAAATAATGTACCTTTTACTCCATAAATTTTACCTGACACCCAAAAGTACTCGTTACATTTTGAATGCTTAGCAGGACAGGAAATGGACCAATTCATTTATCGAGACAACACATGGTCATCCCTTCTACCTCTGATCTGGCGGACTCACTAAACACACATGCATCTTTTGTAAATTATGTCTGAGTGTGGTAGTGCGCCCCTGACTATCTATACATTTTAAAAACAAGAAAATGGTGCCATCTGCTTTGCTTAAAAGAAGGACTTTGAAATGATTTATACTTCTACTTTTACTTTTGAAGTATATTTGAGCAATTCCATTTACTTTTGTTACTTAAGTATATTTAGAACCAAATACTTTTAGACATTTACTCAAGTAGTATTTTACTGGGTGACTTTTACTTGAGTAACTTTCTATTAAGGTATCTACACTTTTACTCAAGTATGACAATTGGGTACTTTTCCKAGCATCCTTGTGTTGTCATTTAGCCATCTTTCATTCAGGTGTTAGGGAGGGTACCWGATTTTACTTGTTTACATACAAACACTTATTATCACTTAAAATATATAATCAAATGGGTCATATTAAATAAAAAAAATAATTCAGCTTTTGATAGTGCAAGTGATCAAATCAAATGTTATTAGTCACATGCGCCGAATACAACAGGTGTAGACCTTACCGTGAAATGCTTACTCACAAGCCCCTAACCAACAATGCAGTTTAAAAAATATGAATAAGAATAAGAAATAAAAAGTAATTAAATAGCAGCAGTAAAATAACAATAGCGAGACTATATACAGGGGGTACCGGTACAGAGTCAATGTGCGGGGGCACCGGTTAGACGAGGTAATTGAGGTAATATGTACATGTAGGTAGAGTTATTAAAGTGACTATGCATAGATAATAACAGAGAGTAGCAGCGGTGTAAAAGGGGGGGGGGGGGGGCAATGCATAGTCAATGCAATAGTCTTGGTAGCCATTTGATTAGATGTTCAGGAGTCTTATGGCATGGGGGTAGAAGCTGTTTGACAATTTTTAGGGCCTACCTCTGACACTGCTTGGTACAGAGGTCCTGAATGTCAGGAAGCTTGGCCCCAGTGATGTACTGGGCCTCTGTAGTGCCTTGCGGTCAGAGGCCGAGCAGTTGCCATACCAGGCAGTGATGCAACCAGGCAGGATGCTCTCGATGGTGCAGCTGTAGAACCTCTTGAGGATCTGAGGATCTATGCCAAATCTTTTTACTCTCCTGAGGGGGAATAGGTTTTGTCGTGCCCTCATCACGACTATCTTGGTGTGCTTGGACCATGTTAGTTTATTGGTGATGTGGACACCAAAAAACTTGAAGCTCTCAACCTGCTCCACTACAGCCCCGTCGATGAGAATGGGGGAGTGCTCGGTCCTCCTTTTCCTGTAGTCAACAATCCTCTCCTTTGTCTTGATCACGTTGAGGGAGAGGTTGTTATCCTCTCACCGCACGGCCAGATCTCTGACCTCCGCCTCTGGATGAGCATTTTCCTGTTTGCTTATGGCGGAATACAACTCATTGAGTGCGGTCTTAGTGCCAGCATCGGTCTGTGGTGGTATGTAGACAGCTACGAAAAATACAGATAAACTCTCGAGGTAGATTGTGTGGTCTACAGCTTATCATGAGATACTCTACCTCAGGCGAGCAAAATCTTGAGACTTCCTTAGATATCGTGCACCAGCTGTTGTTTACAAATATACATAGTCTGCTCCCCCTTGTCTTACCAGACGCCGCTGTTCTATCCTGCCGATACAGCGTATAACCTGCCAGCTGTATGTTGATAATGCCGTCGTTCAGCCACGACTCAATGAAGCAGAAGATATTAGTTTTTAATGTCCCGTTGGTAATTTAATCTTCCTCATAGGTCATACATTTTATTTTCCAATGATTGCATGTTAGCTAGTAGAACGGAAGGCAGTGGGGGTTTATTCGATCGCCTATGAATTCTCAGAAGGCAGCCCGACCTCCATCCTCTTTTTCTCGTCTTCTCTTCACACAAATGACAGGGATTTGGTTCTGTTCCCGGGAAAGCAGTATGTCGTTCACGTCGGGCTCGTCGGACTCGTTAAAGGAAAAAAAAGCTTCTGCCAGTTCGTGGTGAGTAATCATTGTTCTGATGTCCAGAAGTTATTTCCGGTTATAAGAGATGGTAGCAGCAACATTATGTACAGAATAAGTTAAATTAATTGAATAAAAAAGTGGCTTCTAATCAATCATAATGGACAATCATCAGACAGTGTGGTTTCTAAATGTTTTTGTTCTCCCATCAAAACCATCAGAATGTTGGGATTTCCCTTACCCTATAGGAAGTCACCATGGCTAGCTCATTGTTTGCACAATGTTGTGAAAGAGGGAGTGTCCGTAACTCATGTTGTCTATTTGTTCAGTATGCCTACACATGTTGGTTCCATGGTTATAAAGTCATGTCTTTGTAAAAACTTGATTCACATTGTTTACACAGTGTTTGGTTGATATGATCATTTCGTCCTAGAGATCCACTACAGATCTGCGTTCAAGATCATCTTTAAACGGTTTTCATGAAGTTTGCCTCTTGGGAAAGTGAGCTCTCCGGTTCATGAGGAAGTTCTCAAAATGTACTGCCTTTGCATCTACCAAAGGGAGTATCATGCTTCTTTTCTTCATCTTAAGACTTGATTGACTTCTTATGCAAATATGTTTACATTCAGCTGGACCACAAAGAGGCCTTGCTCCTAAGACATGGTATGGGATCTGTGTTAGGGCTTTTGACAGAAATGGAAAGAGGKAAGAAGGCCCTTTGTTTTGGCGCAATAAATCAGTATTTCTTTGAGGGGACTCAAAGCCTTTCAGCGAGCGGTTGGACTCCTTTAATGTATTCAATGGGGGATGCCCGTGGCCCACATAGTAAGGGGATATACTGCTGTGCTTGTTGATTGCGCACTCATCCAGTAATGGCAGAAGGCTTGCAGGCTTTCAGTTGATTCAGTGAGACAAAGGTTAATCAGGCAAAATACTATGCTCGGATAAGAGCAACGTAAGACTCCATTAGCCAACTTTCATCATCCCTAAACTGTCAACAGGAAAATGTCAGTATGTGGTGTATATGTGTAGTTGCGTGGTTTTCCATGTAGAAGTGTAAACATTTAAAAATAGAGATGAGATATTAGTAAGTTAATATGTTCATAGGCTAAACTAAACCACCGACTAAGGTTAAGAACAGTTCGTTAATTGCAGAGTAACTGCGAAGTAGAGTTGGCTGTATACCGACTGAGAACACAGTTTGTGATAATAAATACAGTGCTCTGCATTGAGGTGCAGTAACTCACAGCGATACAAGGAATGCGACCCTACTTTCATGACTTGCTGCTGTTTTGGAACAGTAGAAAAGGACTGCAGCCAACTTTCAGAAAAGGTTTGTAATGTGTCACTAGGCATTGTTCTTGATTTCATGATCTGATTAAGCGATGCTGCGAAGGAACCCAGAAACGGATTAATTGTTCTTGGAAGGGAAGACAGTAGTAGGACAGGAATACCACAGGAGGTTGGTGGCACCTTAATTGGGAGCACAGGCTCGTGGTAATGGCTGGAGCAGAATAGTGTCAAATACATTCGCTCCGTTCCAGACATTATTATGAGTCATCCTCCCCTCAGCAGCCTCCACTGATGAATACCTGGTTTTTATTTTACCTTTATTTAACTAGGCAAGTCAGTTAAGAACAAATTCTTATTTTCAATGACTGCCTAGGAACAGTGGGTTAACTGCCTTGTTCAGGGGCAGAATGACAATTTTTTAACCTTGTCAGCTCGGGGATTCGATCTTGCAACCTTTCGGTTACTAGTCCAACGCTGGTTAGACCTGCTAAGATATGATCATTCACAAGCAACCATCCAWTCACAAGCTACAGCCTAGGGATCTCTGTATATTTTTGTGAAAAGTTCATACTCTGGCTTGAAAAGAGTACATATGATTAATATTGCTGTAAAATGATGGAAACATAGTAGGATCAATGGCTACATTGCAGATGTTTGACAGATTTAAGATGTAACTTTAGCTTATTAAATATTTTACAATATAAGCCAGTACATTATGATGGCTCAGAGAAACGCTGTTAAAACAGGGCTGCAGATCTGAGTACTTTTCCCGACAGCTTAAAAACTTCTTAAGGCTAGGGGGCAGTATTCGGAAGTTCGGATGACTGATGTGCCCAAAGTAAACTGCCTGTTACTCAGGCCCAGAAGCTAGGATATGCATATAATTGGTAGTATTGGATAGGAAACACTCTGAAGTTTCTGAAACTGTTAAAATAATGTCTGTGAGTATAACAGAACTGATATGGAAGGCAAGAACCTGAGGAGAATCCATCTGGAATTTTTTGGGGGGAGGTCACCACCCATTGAAAATGCTTGTCTATGGGAAATTCAAACGAAATCCTCCCAGATTGCAGTTCCTATGGCTTCCACTAGATGTCAACAGTCTTTAGAAAGGTTTTCAGGCTTGTTTTTTGAAAAATTAGCTAGAATTTGTAGTTTTTCTAGGTGGCTCTCATTTTGACTAGTCTTGTGGCGCGCGTGGATGAGGGCAAGCACCTCGTTATTCATCTCTGGTATTGAACACACTATTCTCTGTCCTAAACTTTATCGTTTATTTACATATTAGGGTACCTGAGGATTGATTAGAAACGTTGTTTGGATGAAGTTTATTGGTAACTTTTGGGATTCCTTTGTATGCATGTTGAACTAGTGGAACAGGTGAATTACTGAATCAAACGCGCCAACTAAACTGACTTTTTTGGGATATAAAGAAGGACTTTATTGAACACAACGACCATTTTGTTGTGTAGCTGATTTATTTTATCGCTATTTCTGACTTTTGTGACGCCTCTGCTGGTTTGGAAAATGTTTTATTTTATTTATAATAAAAAAAAATCTCCCCAATTTCGTGGTATCCAATTGGTAGGAGTTACAGTCTTGTCTCATCGCTGCAACTCCCGTACAGACTCGAGAGGCGACGGTCGAGAGCCATGCGTCCTCCAAAACACAACCCAACCTAGCCGCACTGCTTCTTGACACAACACACATCCAACCCGGAAGCCCCATTGGAAATTATAAATGGACTGTTTGAAAATGTGAATAAAAAATAAAAATCACTTTTATTTGGCGTACCCCCGACGGCATTGCGCGTACCCCAGTTTGGGAATACCTGATCTGGGATATGGTGACTGCCGTACCCAATTGACGTCCCTGCATAGATGGAACCATAATGGTTTTTGACCATCTCTTTTAGCCCAGTGGCTCATATACTTTCTAGTCAAATGTTGATAATGATATTACATTTTCTCTCCACAGAAGGCGAGGACAGTTCTCAATGACACTTGTGCTGCTTGTGGTCTTGATGGTCACAGTAGAGGCGGGACACAAACATGGTGACAAAAAAGGTGAGAAATGTGATAAAACTACATTGTGTACAGTATTTCAGATTTAACTAAATACAGTTGAAGTCGGAAGTTTACATACACCTTAGCCAAATATATTTAAACTCAGTTGTTCACAATTCCTGACTTTTAATCATAGTAAAAATTCCCTGTCTTAGGTCAGTTAGGATCACCACTTTATTTTAAGAATGTGAAATGTCAGAATAATAGTAGAGAGAATTACTTATTTCAGCTTTTATTTATTTCATCACATTCCCAGTGGGTCAGAAGTTTACATACACCCAATTAGTATTTGGTAGCATCTGTCTCTTATACACATCTAGATGTGTATAAGAGACAGGTTCTGCGCACAGGTCAGGGCTTTGTGATGGCCACTCCAATACCTTGACTTTGTTGTCCTTAAGCCATTTTGCCACAACTTTGGAAGTATGCTTGGGGTCATTGTCCATTTGGAAGACCCATTTGCGACCAAGCTTTAACTTCCTGACTGATGTCTTGAAATGCTGCTTCAATATATCTACATCATTTTCCTTCCTCATGAAGCCATCTATTTTGTGAAGTGCACCAGTCCCTCCTGCAGCAAAGCACCCCCACAACACGATGCTGCCACCCCCGTGCTTCACGGTMGGGATGGTGTTCTTCGGCTTTGAAGCCTCCCCCATTTTCCTCCAAACATAATGATGGTCATTATGGCCAAACGGTTCTATTTTGTTTCATCTCCAAAAAGTACGATCTTTGTCCCCATGTGCAGTTGCAAACCATAGTCTGGCTTTTTTATGGCAGTTTTGGAGCAGTGGCTTCTTCCTTGCTGAGCGGCCTTTCAGGTTATGTCGATATAGGACTCGTTTTACTGTGGAAATAGATACTTTCCTCCAGCATCTTCACAAGGTCCTTTGCTGTTGTTCTGGGATTGATTGGCACTTTTCGCACCAAAGTACGTTCATCTCTAGGAGACAGAACATGTCTCCTTCCTGAGAGGTATGACGGCTGCGTGGTCTCATGGTGTTTATACTTGCTTGTACAGATGAACGTGGTACTTCAGGCGTTTGGAAATTGCTCCCAAGGATGAACCAGACTTGTGGAGGTCTACAATTTTTTTTCTGAGGTCTTGGCTGATTTCTTTAGATTTTCCCATGATGTCAAGCAAAGAGGCACAGAGTTTGAAGGTAGGCCTTGAAATACATCCACAGATACACCTCCAATTGACTCAAATGATGTCAATTAGCCTATCGGAAGCTTCTAAAGCATGACATAATTTTCTGGAATTTTCCAAGCTGTTTAAAGGCACAGTCAACTTAGTGTATGTACACTTCTGACCCACTGGAATTGTGATACAGTGAAATAATCTGTCTGTAAACATTTGTTGGAAAATTACTTGTGTCATGCACAAAGTAGTTTGCCAAAACTATAGTTTGTTAGCAAGAAATTTGTGGAGTGGTTGAAAAAAATGAGTTTTAATGACTCCAAGTGTATGTAAACTTCCAACTTCAACTGTACATCCCTTTGAAGGAGCCCATGTTTACCTATGTTATGTTTTGTCACGACAAATGTCTGTCATCTTTGGGTGACCACAGGTCAGAAAGCCAAAGAGGGGGGCAAAGCAGAGTGCGTTGAAGTGCTTTGTCAAATGTGTTCCCAACGCTGGTGACTGTGGAGATGGGTTCTGTGAGGCCACCTGCGGTGAGCACACCACCAAACAATGCAATATCCCTTGCAACTGGAAGAAGGCCTTTGGTGGTAAGAGTGCAAATGTTGGAAATGAACTGTGGTCCTGGCATGTGCATTTGGAAAGTATTCAGACCCCTTGACTTTTCCCACATTTTGTGACATTACAGCTTTACTCTAAAATGGATTGGGAAAAAAACAGGTTTGTAGATATTTTTGCAAATGTATAAAACAAAGAAAACTGGAAATATCACATTTACATACGTTTTCAGACCCTTTACTCAGTACTTTGTTGAAGCACCTTTGGCAGCGATTACAGCCTGGGGTCTTGTTGGGTATGACGCTGCAAGCTTGGCARACCTGTATTTGGGGAGTTTTTTTCCATTCTTCTCTGCAGATCATCTCAAGCTTTCGTCAGGTTGGATGGGAAGCGTCACTGCACAGCTATTTTCAGGTCTCTCCAGAGATGTTTAATCGGCTTCAAGTCCGGGCTCCGACTGGGCCACTCAATGACATTCAGAGACGTGTCCCAAAGCCACTCCTGCATTGTCTTGGCTGTGTGCTTAGGGTCATTGTCCTGTTGGAAGGTGAATCCTCACCCCAATCTGAGGTCCTGAGCACTCTAGAGCAGGTTTTCATCAAGGATCTCTCTGTACTTTGCTCCATTAATCTTTCCCTCAATCTTGACTAGTCTCCCTGTCCCTGCCGCTGAAAAACATCGCCACAGTATGATGCTGCCACCACCATGCTTCACCATAGGGATCGTGCCAGGTTTCTTCCAGTCGTGACTCTTGGCATTCAGGCCAATTAGTTCAATCTTGGTTTCATCAGACCAGAGAATCTTGTTTCTTATGGTCTGAGTCCTTTATATGCCTTTTTGCAAACTCCTAGTGGGCTGTCATGTGCCTTTTATTGAGGAGTTGCTTCCGTCTGGCCACTCTACCATAAAGGCCTGATTGATGGAATGCTGCAGAGATGGTTGTCCTTCTGGAAGGTTCTTCCATCTCCACAGAGGAACTCTGGAGCTCTGTCAGAGTGACCATCTGGTTCTTGGTCACATCCCTGACCAAGGCCCTTCTCCCCCAATTGCTCAGTTTGGCCGGGCGGCCAGCTCTACGAAATGTCTTCGTGCTTCCTAACTTCCTCCATTTAAGAATGATGGATGCCACTGTGTTCTTGGGGACCCTCAATGCTACAGAAATGTTTTGGTACCATTCCCCAGATCTGTGCCTCTACACAATCCTGTCTCGGAGCTCTAAGGACAATTCCTTCGACCTCATGGCTTGGTTTTTGCTCTGATTTGCACTGTCAACTATGGGACTTTATATAGACAGGTGTGTGCCTTACCAAATCATGTCCAATCAATTGAATTTACCACAGGTGGACTCCAATTAAGTTGTAGAAACATCTCAAGGATGATCAATGGAAACTGGATGCACCTGAGCTCAATTTCGGGTCTCATAGCAAAGGGTCTGAATACTTATGTAAATAAGGTATCTGTTTTTTATTTTTAATACATTTTTCAAAAATTCTTAAACTTATTTTTGCTTGGTCATTATGTGGTCTTGATACTTTCCAAATGCACTGTATACTGAATATAATACATGTATCTGCGTTCTGTACCGTCATCATACTGTAACTAGGCACATAGTTATTTAGTGATCACTGGTCAGGTCTCATCGGGGTTAGGAAAAACTCTGGGCCCTAATCATAACGGAATTTGAATAACTTTTTTGGGGGGGGATATTTTTTATTAAATATTTGGTATTTCTTTCTAGCTAGAGGTGAAAGAAAAGCACACCTATTTAGGCGAGGTGCTGGCTAGCGGAGTGGAACACTTGAAAATAAAGGAGAGCCGCACACTCTAGGAGCTCAGATGCAAAAATGTAATGTCCAACGTTTCGACAGGCAAGCTGTCTTCATCAGGGTATTATGACAAACACTGACTTGTTTATATAGTGTCAGAAGACACACACAGGTGTCTGTAATCATGGCCGGGTGTGGCCTGATATCATTGGTTAATTCTCCTTATATTAAAATAGCATAATGGTCTAAGGSACTGCATRGCAGTGCTAGCTGTGCCACCAGAGATTCTGGGTTCGAGCCCAGGCTCTGTCGCAGCCGGCCGCGACCGGGAGGTCCATGGGGCGATGCACAATTGGCCCAGCGTTGTCTGGGTTAGGGGAGGTTTGGCTGGCAGGGATATCCTTGTCTCATCGCGCACTAGCGACTCCTGTGGCGGGCCGGGCGCAGTGCACGCTGACCAGGTCGCCAGGTGTACYYTGTTTCCTCCGACACATTGGTGCGGCTGGCTTCCGGGTTGGATGTGTGTTGTGTCAGGAAGCAGTGTGGCTAGTTTGGGTTGTGTTTCGGAGGACGCATTGCTCTCGACCTTC
>NC_036842.1:48829102-48882062 GCF_002910315.2 Salvelinus sp. IW2-2015
TTGCGGGAACTGGCTTCCCGTGGTTGGAGTGCTGTATGGTGTCAGAAGGCAGTTGTGGCTAGTTTGGGTTGTGTTTCGAGAGGACGCATTGCTTCTGACCTTCATCGCTCAACTCCCTACGGACTCGGGAGAGGTGAGACAAGGACTGTAACTACTACCAATTGGATACCACGAAATTGGGAGAAAAAAAAGGGGGGGGGGGAGAGAAAAAAATAAAATAGCATACAAAAAACATATGGGGCAAAACAGTATTTAGTCAGCCACCAATTGTGCAAGTTCTCCCACTTTAAAAGATGAGAGCCTGTAAATTTCATCATAGGTACACTACAACTATGACAGACAAAATGAGAAAAAGAAATCCAGAAAATCACATTGTAGGATTTTAATGAATTTATTTTGCAAATGATCGTGGAAAATAAGTTTTGGTCACCTACAAAACAAACAAGCAAGATTTCTGTCTCCACAGACCTGTAACTTCTTCTTTAAGAGGCTCCTGTGTCTCCACTCGTTACCTGTTAATGGCACCTGTTTTGAACTTGTTATCAGTATAAAAGACACCTGTCCACAACCTCAAACAGTCACACTCCAAACTCCACTATGGCAAGACAAAAAGCTGTCAAAGGGTTAGGAGAGATGAAGGCACCTCCGTACCTTCAGGCTCTGATCAGCCCTACACCCAAACAAGGGCACTGCGTTCATTCCACCTCTGGCCTGCTCGCCTCCCTACCTCTGAGGAAGTACAGTTCCCGCTCACCCAGTCAAAACTGTTCGCTGCTCTGGCACCCCAATGGTGGAACCAAACTCCCTCACGACGCCAGGTCAGCGGAGTCAATCACCACCTTCCGGAGACACCTGAACCCCACTCTTTTAAGAATACCTAGGATAGGATAAAGTAATCCTTCTAACCCCCCCCCCCCCTTAAAGAGTTAGATGCACTATTGTAAAGTGGTTGTTCCACTGGATATCATAAGGTGAATGCACCAATTTGTAAGTCGCTCTGGATAAGAGCGTCTGCTAAATGACTTAAATGTAAATGTAAATGTAAAGGACACAAAACAAAATTGTAGACCTGCACCAGGCTGGGAAGACTGAATCTGCAATAGGTAAGCAGTTGGTTTGAAGAAATCAACTGTGGGAGCAATTTAGGAAATGGAAGACATACAAGACCACTGATAATCTCCCTCGATCTGGGGCTCCACGCAAGATCTCACCCCGTGGGGTCAAAATGATCACAAGAACGGTGAGCAAAAATCCCAGAACCACACGGGGGACCTAGTGAATGACCTGCAGAGAGCTGGGACCAAAGTAACAAAGGGACTCAAACCTGCAGTGCCAGACGTATCCCCCTGCTTAAGCCAGTACATGTCCAGGCCCGTCTGAAGTTTGCTAGAGAGCATTTGGATGATCCAGAAGAAGATTGGGAGAATGTCATATGGTCAGATGAAACCAAAATAGAACTTTTTGGTAAACTCAACTCGTCGTGTTTGGAGGACAAAGAATGCTGAGTTGCATCCAAAGAACACCATACCTACTGTGAAGCATGGGGGTGGAAACATCATGCTTTGGGGCTGTTTTTCTGCAAAGGGACCAGACGACTGATCCGTGTAAAGGAAAAGAATGAATGGGGCCATGTATCGTGAGATTTTGAGTGAAAACCTCCTTCCATCAGCAAGGGCATTGAAGATGAAACGTGGTTGGGTCTTTCAGCATGACAATGATCCAAAACAACACAAACACACCGCCCGGGCAACGAAGGAGTGGCTTCGTAAGAAGCATTTCAAGGTCCTGGAGTGGC
Organism: Salvelinus sp. IW2-2015; assembly: GCF_002910315.2. Lineage (NCBI taxonomy): Eukaryota > Metazoa > Chordata > Actinopteri > Salmoniformes > Salmonidae > Salvelinus > Salvelinus sp. IW2-2015. The sequence continues at coordinate 48,830,898 of NC_036842.1, forward strand.
CTGGCCAGTCCCCAGATCTCAACCCCATAGAAAATCTTTGGAGGGAGTTGAAAGTCCGTGTTGCCCAGCAACAGCCCCAAAACATCACTGCTCTAGAGGAGATCTGCATGGAGGAATGGGCCAAAATACCAGCAACAGTGTGTGAAGACTTAAAGAAAACGTTTGACCTCTGTCATTGCCAACAAAGGGTATATAACAAAGTATTGAGAAACTTTTGTTATTGACCAAATACTTATTTTCCACCATAATTTGCAAATAAATTCATTAAAAATCCTACAATGTGATTTTCTGGATTTTTTTTTCTCATTTTGTCTGTCATAGTTGACGTGTAGCTATGATGAAATTTACAGGCCTCATCTTTTTAAGTGGGAGAACTTGCACAATTGGTGGCTGACTAAATACTTTTTTGCCCCACTGTAAATGGATCGTGTACGATCATAGATACAATTTGGCTACATAAGCCTACAAACATTTACAATAGCAAAATCATCACAAGAATGGCTTCAGATCAACGTCTACGTTGAAGAGAGCAAGGGTCTTTAAATTAAAGATCCAGGCAGCCTCTCGTTTTTAACAATAAATTATCGAAGTCACCCCCTCTCCTAGGGAGGGTGACATGTTCGATGCCGATATAACGTAGAGACAAAATCAAGTGGTTTGCTTCCAAAAAGTGTGCCTCAACTGGGTAAGTCGAGTTTTTCCACCTAATGGTGCTACGATGCTCCGAGATTTGTATTTTTAATTTGCACTTTGTTTTACCCACATKATTTTTACCACAAGGACAAGTTATAAAATAAATACCTGCCCTAGTGGAACACATGATAATACCTTTGATTGGGATCTGTTTCCCTGTTTGGGGGTGTTTGAAGGATCTACATTTATAAGTGCCATTGCATTGAGCACAGCCATTACACCTGTAGTTTACATCCAGTAGGGGCGCAACTAGACATTGTGTAGGGATATCTTGGGGTGGTAAATCAGTTTACCAATTGATCTCTGAGATTTCTGCCCTGCGAGAATACGACCAAGTAGTCTAGCTGACTGCAAGTACAGGTTCACCAACTGGGGAGAGTGTGACACAACCACCGGCACCAAGAGCCGGTCAGGAAGCCTGAAGAAAGACCTGTTCAAGTTAGACTGCGAGGCCACCATCTAGGTGACCAAGCCCTGCTCCTCCAGGCCAAAGGGGAAGGGAGGAAAAGGTAGGTCGGATCTCAATAGACCACCGTAGGACAAACCTAGCGGGCAACACTGGTTTGTTAAGGGGATGCAGAATACAGATGTTTAGCATACTTTTTAGTAGGTATGAATTTGTCACTAAACTGGAAAAGCAGGTTCTCCAAAACAACATGAAACACAAATCGATCACAGAATTTCAATCACAGAATTTCATCGCTGCCATATCAAAATGCAATTTCCCCTTTGGCTGAGAATACCACTCATTGAATCCAAACACGTCTTTTTCTTCTTCCATTTCTTCAGGGAAGAAGGCAAGAGGAGAGTGAGAACTAAAGAGGGAAGCTGACTGAGAAACAGCAGGTGTGACATCTGGCTTACTTCAGTAGTACAATCATCTCCTTCCTTCAACAAACACTCAAACAGTGCCTCTGTCTACGTCCCAAATAGCCCCCTATTGACCAGTAGTGCACTATATAGGGAATAGGGTGCCATTTGGGAAGTAGACTGTCTCTGCAGCTCAGAGCGTTGTCCTCCTCAAAACAACAACCCAGCAATCTCTGTCTCTAATTTATTTACATGAAATCAGTCGTTTGTTCATTTGTTCAAAGTTTTTTTTTTTATTGTTTCAATTATTTTCAGTAGGTAACTTGACATATACAGTGCAGTCGGAAAGTATTCAGGCCCATTTACTTTTTCACATTTTGTTACGTTACAGCCTTATTCTAAAATGGATTAAATACATATTTTTCCTCCAATCTACATCAATACCCCATAATGACAAAGTGAAAACAGGTTTATAGAAATTTGAGCAAATTTATCCAAAATAAAAAAAGTCCTTATTTACATACAGTACCAGTCAAAAGTTTGGACACACCTACTCATTCAAGGGTGTTTCTTTATTTGTACTATTTTCTACATTGTAGAATAATAGTGAATACATCAAAGATATGAAATAACACATATGGAATCATGTAGTAACCCAAAAAGTGTTAAACAAATCAAAATATATTTTATATTATTCAAAGTAGCCACTAGGGTTGCACATTTTGGGGAATATTCAGAGGTGGAAACTTTCTGTGGAAATTAACGGGAATATATTGGAATTAACGGGAATATATGCAAATTCATATTAATACCATTTTAAATGTAGATGTTTTTTGCATTGGATATATTTACCATATCATATGGAGACAGAAATATAAACCTTTTACCTTATCATAAGTTGACAAATGCAAATTATTAAATATTTCCAATAGAAAAAGAAAAAAAAAACTATTTAGTTATGAATTGAACTTTAATTAAATTAGTTGACTCTTCACATGGGATGATTTCACTGAACAACAAAAGAAAGGGAATATTGAATGATCCATCGCAGAAATTAAAGCTTTGGTTGTCTTCCTCTCAGGCTTTCATGTCTTGTCCCTGGACGTCCTCAATGTCCACCTCTTGAACATCAGACTCTGAGGCCTCATCTTCACTGCCACTTTCCAACCTTGTTGAGGATGGCTCGTTGTCAGGCTCAAAAAGCCTCAAATTTGCCCGGATGGCCACCAATTTTTCAGACCTTGTATTGATCAGCCTGTTGTGTGCTTTGGTGTGTGTGTTCCCAAACAAGGACCAGTTGCGCTCGAATTTGGAGGATGATGGATGRAACAGGGGAAAGAGTCTCAGATCCACAAAGTCCCTTCCACCAGGTGGCTGATGAGATATGTTGGCACGACTGCCATATTGCATCGCCATCTCAAACCCCTTGCTTGGAAGTGTACTTCGCCAGACTGCCAAGAACCTTGCCCTCATCCAGGCSAAGGTGGCGAGACACAATAGTGATGACACCATAGGCCTGTTGATCTCTGCACCAGACAGGATGCTCTTGCCAGCATACTTGMGGTCCAACYTGTACGCTGCGGCGTGTATGGGCTTCAGGCAGAAGTCTTCTTTTTGATGTATTTCAGAACTGCAGTTTCCTCTGCTTGMAGCAACAGTGWAGTGGGCAYGGCAGTACGGATTTCTTCTCTTACATCTGCAAGCAGAGTCTGAACATCAGACAGGATGGCATTGTCTCCCTCAATCCGTGCAATGGCTACTGCTATAGGTTTCAGGCTGCTCATCACTCTCTCCTAAAATACATCATCCAGGAGGATCCTCTTGATGGGACTGTCCATATCTGCAGACTGATATGGCCATTTCTTGGAGACTGTCAAACATGATGACAACACCACCCCAACGGGTGTTGCTGGGCAGCTTCAATGTGGTGCTCTTATTCTTCTCACTTTGCTTGGTGAGGTAGATTGCTGCTATAACTTTATGACCCTTCACATACCTAACCATTTCCTTGGCTCTCTTGTAGAGTGTATCCATTGTTTTCAGTGCCATGATGTCCTTGACGAGCAGATTCAATGCATGAGCAGCACAGCCAATGGGTGTGAAGTGAGGGAAGGACTCCTCCACTTTAGACCAAGCAGCCTTCATGTTCACAGCATTGTCTGTCACCAGTGCAAATATCTTCTGTGGTACAAGGTTATTGATGACTGCCTTCAGCTCATCTGCAATGTAGAGACCGGTGTGTCTGTTGTCCCTTGTATCTGCTCTTGTAGAATAGTGGTTGAGGGGTGGAGATGATGTAGTTAATTATTCCTTGCACACGAACATTCGACCACCCATCAGAGATGATTGCAATACAGTCTGCTTTCTCTATGATTTGCTTGACCTTCTGTTGAACTCTGCATCCAGCAAATGAGTAGATAAACGTGTCTGGTTGGAGGAGTGTATGCTGGGCGAAGAACATTCAGAAATCTCTTCCAATACACATGGCCTGTGAGAATCAGAGGTGAACCAGTTGCGTACACAGCTCAAGCAAGACATTCATCAGCATTTCTGACTACGTTCCTCCATTGAGTCAAAAAWATATATATATTCCAGGTGGACCATGAGCTGTTATTGATAAGGTGTCTGATTCATCATTTTCACCTCGAATAGAAGTAGAGGGACTTTTGTCAGAGGTTGTGAGTGCTGAGGGAACTTTATGGACTTGGCCAGATGATTCTGCATCTTTGTTGCATTCTTCACATATGCTTTTCCTTCTACATTAGCTGCAGTGAAATGTCTCCACACATATGGAGAGACCRGAAAATAGCTGTCCAGAGGTGCTCCCCATCCAACCTGACCAAGCTTGAGAGGATCTGCAGAGAAGAATGTGAGAAACTCCCCAAATACAGGTGTGCCAAGCTTGTAGTGTCATACCCAATAACTCAAATCAAATCAAATTTTATTTGTCACATACACATGGTTAGCAGATGTTAATGCGAGTGTAGCGAAATGCTTCTAGTTCTGACCATGCAGTAATATCTAACAAGTAATCTAACCTAACAATTTCACAACAACTACCTTATACACACAAGTGTAAAGGAATGAATAAGAATATGTACAAAAAATATATGAATGAGCGATGGCCGAACGGCATAGGCAAGATGCAGTAGATGGTATAGAGTACAGTATATACATATGAGATGAGTAATGTAGGGTATGTAAACATGATATAAAGTGGCATTGTTTAAAGTGGCTAGAGATACATTTATTACATACATTTTTTCATTTTTAAAGTGGCAAGAGATGAGTCTGTATGTTGGCAGCAGCCACTCAATGTTAGTGATGGCTGTTTAACAGTCTGATGGCCTTGAGATAGAAGCTGTTTTTCACTCTCTCGGTCCCTGCTTTGATGCACCTGTACTGACCTCGCCTTCTGGATGATAGCGGGGTGAACAGGCATTGGCTCGGGTGGTTGTTGTCCTTGACGATCTTTTTGGCCTTCCTGTGACATCGGGTGGTGTAGGTGTCCTGGAGGGCAGGTCATTTGCCCCCGGTGATGTGTTGTGCAGACCTCACTACCCTCTGGAGAGCCTTACGGTTGTGGGCGGAGCAGTTGCCGTACCAGGCGGTGATACAGCCCGACAGGATGCTCTCGATTGTGCATCTGTAAAAGTTTGTTTTTGGTGACAAGCCAAATTTCTTCAGCCTCCTGAGGTTGAAGAGGCACTGCTGCGCCTTCTTCACCAAGCTGTCTGTGTGGGTGGACCATTTCAGTTTGTCCGTGATGTGTACACCGAGGAACTTAAAACTTTCTACCCTCTCCACTACTGTCCCGTCGATGTGGATAGGGGAGTGCTCCCTCTGCTGTTTCCTGAAGTCCATGATCATCTCCTTTGTTTTGTTGACATTGAGTGTGAGGTTATTTTCCTGACACCACACTCCGAGGGCCCTCACCTCCTCCCTGTAGGCCGTCTCGTCGTTGTTGGTAATCAAGCCTACCACTGTAGTGTCGTCTACAAACTTGATGATTGAGTTGGAGACGTGCATAGCCACGCGGTCATGGGTGAGCAGGGAGTACAGGAGAGGGCTGAGAACGCACCATTGTGGGGCCCCAGTGTTGAGGATCAGTGGGGTGGAGATGTTGTTTCCTACCCTCACCACCTGGGGGTGGCCRGTCAGGAAGTCCAGGACCCAGTTGCACAGGGCGGGGTCGAGACCCAGGGTCTCGAGCTTGATGACGAGTTTGGAGGGTACTATGGTGTTAAATGCTGAGCTGTAGTCGATGAACAGCATTCTTACATAGGTATTCCTCTTGTCCAGATGGGTTAGGGCAGTGTGATTGCGATTGCGTCGTCTGTGAACCTATTGGGGCGGTAAGCAAATTGGAGTGGGTCTAGGGTGTCAGGTAGGGTGGAGGTGATATGGTCCTTAACTAGTCTCTCAAAGCACTTCCTGATGACGGATGTGAGTGCTACGGGGCGATAGTCATTTCGCTCCAGGCTGTAATCGCTGCCAAAGGTGCTTCAACAAAGAGTAAAGAGTCTGAATACTATTTTTGCTTTGTCATTATGGGGTATTGTGTATAGATTGATAAGGAAAAAAACAATTTAATCAATTTTAGAATAAGGCAGTAACTTAACAAAATGCGGAAAAAGTCAAGGGGTCTGAATACTTTTCGAATGCACTGTAAATCAGTTTTCATAGTTGATAGGACATCCTTGGTTTTTAACAGACAATGTAACTCAGCTTCTATAGATAGTTGTAATAAAGGTACGAAATTTAACGTCAAAACAAACAACAGTATGAACAAAATGATGATGATCGATGATCATGAGTCATTGAATATGTTCAAGGAGCTCGAAAATACCTATTTTAGAAGATTATGAAGAATACGTTTTTAAGTGAGTATGTGTACTGTCTACAGTACATCCAAGAAACATATATTGGAATTATATGGAATGATAGATCTCCTCTGCTAATTGTATTTTTTAACTATAGAAATGACTAGCATTGTAAGGTTTGTATAAAAGAACAAGAATAAAATACTGTACTGTTGTTTCTATAAAAATGTTTTTGTTTTGTCTGAATACTGTACATAGACATCTTGAATAACTGTTTTTTGGTCTTAATTATGGTCGTCTGTTACATTTTACTTATTATTATTATTATTACATATTGAAAAAGTTCAGGTCAAAGGGGAATACATTTTAGGATTGTAGTGTGTAACTTTCCAATCCATTGTTTGAATGGTTGGATATGAGCTGCGTGTGACTTTCCAGCCACAAAACCTCTCATCATTCAGATTTGACTTTCAATAGTTTAAAAAAAATATTCCCTTGTACGTAACATCGCTTTGAGACTCATCTTAAAGCCTCCATCGTGTTTAATATCATAGGTCTTTGAAAAGAGTTCCGATGCCACAATTAATATTTTCATACCTCCATCCACCTCTGTCACCAGAGTCACCTTCATCTTAGTGGTATTTTTTTATATTTTATTAGGATCCCCTTCAGCTGTTGCAAAAGCAGCAGATACTCTTCCTGGGGTCCACACGAAACATAATATAGAATGACATAATACAGAACATCAATAGACAAGAACCCGAAAACCTGTAACAATTACCCTTGTTGATTTTCCCATCCCTTTCTTCTCTGGACCTGGTGCTGACACCTCATCCTCTGATTTGTCCACACGTTTTCTCTTCTATCCATTTGCTGCAGGTGGCTCATCTTTAAATTGTACAACTGTGGGGTTCTCATGTTGTTCTTTTTTTACGGTCTTTCAACTTTTCCTGTTTGCCAGGTTCTGAACAAAGGGATGCAAGGTCCTGAACAGTAGCGTCATTCCTTGGTATCAACCCAATCACTCTCTCAATCTCAAGGATAGACTTATCCATTCCACAACTGATAATGGTTTTAGTCATGTCTACTCTTCTTTTAAACTTTATGGAATTTATTTTAAAAGTTAAGGGTTCTTATATATTTTTTGTATACTGAACAAAAATATCAATGCAAGTGTTGGTTTCATGAGCTAAAATAAAAGATCCCAGAAATGTTCCTTACACAGAAAAAGCTTATTTCTCTCAAATGTTTTGCCAAATTTGTTTACATCACTGTTAGTGAGCATTTATTCTAAACCAAGATAATCCATACACCTGCCAGGTGTGGCATTTCAAGAAGCTGATTAAACAGCATGTTCATTACACAGGTGCACCTTGTGCTGGGAACAATAAAAGACAAATGTGCAGTTTTATCACYCAACACAATGTCATAGATGCTGCAATTTTTGAGGGAGTGTACAATTGGCATTCTAACTGCAGCAATGTCCACCAGAGCTGTTGCTAGAGAATTGAATGTTAATTTCTCTACCATAAGTCATCTCCAACGTCATTTTAGAGAATGGCAATGTCCAATCGGTCTCACAACCGCAAACCACCAGCCTAGGACCTCCACATCCGGCTTCTTCACCTGCAGTATCGTCTGAGACAGCTGATGAAACTGTGGGTTTGCACAATGGAAGAATTTCTGCACAAACTGTCAGAAACCGTCACAGAGATACAGTGACGAGCCCATTGTCGTGCCATTCATCCGCCGCCATCCCCTCATGTTTCAGAATGATGTCGCAAGGATCTGTACACAATTCCTGGAAGCTGAAAATGTCCCAGTTGTCCCATGCCTGCATACTCACCAGACATGTCACCCATTGAGCATATTTGGGATGATGCCAGAGGGGTGTTTCCTCCCGTCGTACCAGTCCCTCTGTGATGCCACCRCCTACAGTTTTGAGCCACTCAAAGGGGTGTGAATACTTATGTAAATTAGATATTTCTGTATTTAATTTTCTACAAATTTGCTAAAATATCTACAAACATGTTTTCATTTAGTCATTATGGGATATTGGGTGTAGATCGGTTAGAAACTAAATCAAATGAATCCACTTTGAATTGAGACTAAGACAACTAAATGTGGAATAAGTCAAAGGGTATGAATGCTTTCTGATTGCAGCTGAGGTCGCTTGATCTGATGTTGGCCTACAGCACCGTTTGCAGCGATTTGAGTGAACATTCCACAATCTAGTATCAGTAATTCATGATTTTGTATTTTGTAAGAAATGGCAGTATATCGTCATCACAATATTACATCATCACAAACAAAAGCAGGAGGCATACAGAATTGTTAGCAGAAAGAGGAACAGCATTATTTTAACAACAATATACGGTTGTTACAAAAGATCAGCTTAGTACAGCTTAGGCTTTGGATGTCATACCTTTTTAATGTGCTGCTTTGAAACATTTTGTTAGATTTTTTTATACTATTTTACATAGACAATTATCTTCGTAGTCCATCAATCAAATGCATCTTCCTTAAATAATCAAATGTTCTATTACATATTATAATAGAGTAGCTCACATCATCCTCACTTCACACCTGTGTTTCTGTACTGACACCTCAGTAGGTTCTTGAAGGTCTTTCTGAAGGTGACGTTACACAGTGCATAGCACGCTGGGTTGACTGTGCTGTTGATATAACACAGCCAGTAGCCCATGGTCCACACTGTGTCTGGAACGCAGAAGTGACAGTAAGTGCCAATGATGGCCATGACGTTGTAAGGAGTCCAGGTGAGAATGAAGGCCAGGAGAATAGCAAAAATAGTCTTGGTCACTTTCCTCTCCCTCGCTACAATTCGTCTCCTCTTCACCTGGGTCTTACTGAAGCTGGGGAATGGGGAAAACATTTTTCTGAGCTGACTAGTTGTATTGGAGCCATTAAGGATAGAGCTTGGCTGGGAGACCTTGGTAGCAGAGCTGTTCTTATCCCCTGTGCAGTTGAACGTGACCTTACTGTTGGACCATCTGCAGTCTTGATTAATCTCACTAGGTAAGTGGTCTGGAGAGGGGGTAACATCTGAAGTGGGGATGACATTATTGTTGGCCTGATCTGTAGAGCCTTTCAGGGCCTTGATAATCCCCTGCTTAGCGCAGATACTCGTCTCTGCTTCGATGGAAATGGCCAAATCGCTCTTTGGCTCAGTGTCTGTCTGGGTCGAGACGCAGCTCCTCTTCAGATGGCAGCTTTGTTTCGGTCGTCCACTAGAGGTCCTCGCTCTGCTACTATGCAGCTCTGCAGTGAGGCGACTGCGGCTGGCAAAGGAGATCCGGGTGTACAGGACAATCATGATGACCGCCGGCAGGTAGAACGCGGATAGCGTCATCCCCAGTGTAACCGAGGGTTTGGACAGGAGCTGGATGTAGCACTCACCATCAGGGACGATCCGTTTGCCGACGAAGGACTGCCAGAAGAGGATGGCCGGGGCCCAAAGGAACAGAGACAGGAGCCAGGCTGCTGCGATCATCAGCCCAGCCAGTCTGGTGGTCCGCCTGGACGGGTAGGTCAATGGTCGGGTCACACAGAAGTAGCGGTCGAAGCAGATGATCAGGAGGTTCATAACCGAAGCGTTGCTGACCACGTAGTCCAAGGCCAACCACAGGTCACAGACGACCGCACCCAGGGGCCAGTAGCCCTTGACGATATAGAGGGTGTAGAGGTTCATGGAGAGCAGACCGATGATGAGGTCAGCACACGCCAGGCTGAACAAGAAGTAGTTGTTGACTGTCTGGAGGTGGCGGTTGACTTTGATTGACAGCATCACGAGGACGTTGCCCAGGACGGTGATGAAGCTGAGCGAGCCAGTCACTATGACGATGAGGATCAGTTTAGCAGTGGTGTAAAGGCAGCCCGGTCTCCCATAATCTCCATAGGAGTGGTTGCCGTAGGGATGGACCCAGCTGACGTTGTATTCCATGTCAGATGAAGGCACTTGATGAAAACAAACAAATAAACAAAAAATGTAATACCTAAGGTTGCATTTGAAGTTTTTGGATCAAATATATTATCTGAAAAATAAATGGTTACAATGTCCTCTATTCAATTGTAATAGCCAATCCAGTCCTCTATTCAATTGTAATAGCCAATCAAACACCTTTTGTGCTTGTTATTCCTAGATTAATAATAATGAATAGATTATCCTTGAAAGGAAGAGAATTGCATTGTAATATACACTGCTCTGTATTTTTATTCTATGGTCTATGGTGAGATATAAATATATAACCTATGCCTATCAAAAGCTAATGTGGAGAAATGTTTTATGCATTGCTAAAGGGGAATTCTAATGTAACTTTCCAAGTTGGATCAGGTGAAGTATGCTTGCTGAATGAAAAATAAACCTGTACACWAGAAGTTGTCATACTGTTTGTATTCATGAGGGTTACATATTTTACAGGAATGAACTGATAAACTTACCCCTCAAATTAGAAGAAAGCCTCTCGAAATCTTCAGTGTAATTTCTGCCATCCACATTCCATGATTAAAGCAAATGTCTAGTCCTAACAAAAATCACACAAACTTAAATTACAAATTGGGCTGCCTGTAGTCCCACCGTCCCAGTCTGCAAGCATCTTCATAACCAATCCACAAGTGATTTACACAGGAATAGCATCTTCACYAACATATTTATGGTCTACCAGCCCTATGGCTGATGTTCTCAATTAGGTCCACTCAAGTCTCCTTGCAGTAAAAGACTGGCAACACCTAGTAACGTCACAGATCTCTTGATATGTTTTCATGCAATAAGGATGGGCCTCCCCTCGAAGCCGGATTCATCCCTATGTGTCTTCCTTTCAGGGAGTGTTTCCTGGCCACTGTTCATCTCTGCTTCTGTTTGCTCTTTGCTCTAGGCCAGGTCACTGTACAAGCACTTTTTGTGACAACTGCTGATTTAAAGGGCTTTACATTTAATTGATTGAATAACACTACAGTATAGAGACTGTAGAAATGTTTTCTGTTTCTTCAAGTGCAGCCTGTTTTATGAATTTCAGCACAACCTTCAATGGATAGCTACACAATATWGTCACTGAAAATGACCTCAATGGGTATGACATCATGGATGTATTTGCTAATCAACAAAATGGTCCAAACCAAGTACCAGATCCCTGAATGACCCACGCCTTAGTGAAGTTTCCCATTTTCATTGTCAACATTACATAGGATCTTTGGTGTTCCCATATGTGCTATATAGTGCTTATTAGATTTGTACTGTAATCTCAATATGTCTTAAAAGAACAGAAAATCTTCATCACATCAGAACTCTAAAACATGTGAGACAATTGATAAGAGGTTAGGGGGAGAGACAGCAGTCAGGACTATATCCCAAGTCAGTAGATACTGCACCGTACCTGGTATCCTTTTCTTCACCATTACTGACCTGAGGACTGTTAGAGAAACAGTATAGAGAAAACCTACAGTCCTTTCACTGGTCAGTGGTCATGAACGAAAGAAGATAAGGAATGTATGTTTATTAAGTATTGTGACAGCAACTGTATGCCATCAACCCTCCACATTAACCTCCTGGACAATTGAATACTGTAGTCAACATAGTGTAGTCATGTGTGATGTTTCGACCAAGCTTAGTTCGTTTCTAGTTTTAATATGCAGCATAGGTCTTCTGTGAAAGAAGTTGAACAAGTAGCTGATTGAAGAAGCACAGGTGGACATTTTTGACATCTAACAGAAATGTACATCAAATCTATATTAAATCAACCATCCAAACATAGGAAGATAAGCGTAAGCAGGGTGTCCAATCAATGTCGCTATCATAATCTGTTCAAAAGTTATAGGGTTTTTATCCTTGTAGGATGGTCAAGATTAGGGTGGCAAAATCAATGGATGCCAGAGAAAAAAAGTAGTTAAAAAAAATCTGGAGAACAGCATTGCGTCAGCTCGGCTGAATGCCGTGCAACAATTACCGACAATTACCGCAAACCGACAGGCTCATGGTTGATCTTATCATCTTTCTTCTCGAATCCGGAGGACATAAAACAATATAGAGGTAAGATTAACCGATTTTAAGATATGTAGTATTTTCATATTAACACGTAATTCAAGTTTTTTTCTCAAAGATTTATCAGAAAAACAACCGTATCTCTGTGAAATGTCAACAAAGCACTGTACCGCAAACTTTTGATTTTCAATTTGTGTCATGTAAATTTTGCGACCCGCGGAAACAACTGCAGAAGACCACCACAACACTTCAAAAGTCGCTGCCAGAAGCGGCACCGCTGTTAGTGCTTGGTGTTTATTAAAGGATGTATTAATTTACAAAATCTGACTTTTTTGATATAATGTTAATATATTTGAAAAAGACCCCACTGAACGATTCAGAACATGAATAATAGTATTTGTCTTGGCAAAATGTATTTTATAACGTAATTGAAATTTCTTCACCAAAGCGTGTTTTCTCCCACTCTGGGTAAGGAATAAGACTGATAATTCGTCATGGGTAGTATGACAGCAAGTCAGTTTGACTACATACTAGCAACAACAGTTTTAGTAGATTTACAGTAAGTAGTAGCATGAACTATTGTAAACTATATCTGCACTGAGCTCTGACTCACATTGTTTTTAAACTATCAAAACGAGGCTCACAAACAGCCTAGAGACTGTGAAATACAGTGGCCCCAAGGTAGTGAAAGATACAAATTGATCGAAAACCAAGGCCAACATGCTTGGGACAATGCTGTTATCACTGTCAAGCAAAATATATTGTATCTGTGGGGAAAAACTGGGTTTGTATCTGTATGTTTCACACAAACTGCATATCAGAGACGACTCCACACGTGCCTTAACACAAAGACTATAGAGAGTAAAAAATGATAATATTCATAATATACACTGAACAAAAATATAAAAACAATGTGTAAAGTGTTGGTCCCATGTTTCATGAGCTGAAATAAACGATCCCAGAAATGTTCCATATGCATCAAAAATGTTAATTTCTCAAATTTTGTGCACAAATTTGTTAACATCCCTGTTAGTGAGAATTTCTCCTTAGGTGGATGGATTATCTTGGCAGACAGGTGTGCCATATCAAGAAGCTGATTAAACAGCATGATCATTACACAGGTGCACCTTGTGCTGGGGACACTAAAATGTGCAGTTTTGTCACACAACGCCACAGATGTGTTCTCTACCATAAGTTGCCTCCAATGTKATTTTAGAGAATTTGTATGGTGTATGGTGGGTGAGCGGTTTGCTGATGTCAATGTTGTGAACAGAGTGCCCCATGGTGGCGGTGGGGTTATGGTAAAGGCAGCCATAAGCTACAGACAACAAACACAGTTGCATTTTATTTATGCCAATTTAAAAGCACAGAGATACCGTTACAAGATCCTGAGGCCCATTGTCGTACCATTCATCCTCCACCATTGCCTCATGCTTCAGCATGATAATGCACGGTCCCATGTTGCAACGACCTGTACACAATTCCTGGAAGCTGAAAATGTCAGTTTTTCCCATGCCCTGCATACTCACCAGACGTCACCCATTGAGCATGTTTTGGATGCTCTGGATCGACATGTACAACAGCGTGTTCCAGTTCCTGCCAATATCCAGCAACTTCGCACAGCCATTGAATGGGAGTGGGACAACATTCCACAGGCCACAATCAACAGCCTGATCAACTGTATGCGAAGGAGATGTCGCGCTGCTTGAGGCAAATGGTGGTCACACCAGATACTGACAGGTTTTTCTGATCCACACCCCTACCTTTAAGATACAGTATCGGTGACCAACAGACTCATATCTATATTCCCATTCATGTGAAATGAAGAGATGTAGAATTATCGATTCACTTTAAGAATAGGATTTGTTCACTGTGGGTAAAGCATACAATGATCCTATAGATGACACTGGTTACTTTAGGTATTCAATACCGCAGGTCATAGCTATAGAACTTACCTGTAGTTTTTCCATTTAAGAAATAATACGATTTCCATCTCTTCACAGAACTGTTACATGTTTTGTCAACAAATCTCTTTAATTACATCACAGAAAAGTCAAAGCCAATGAAGTGAACAAACTTGATCGTTTGATATAGTTGTTTTGTAATATTAGGCGAGACAGTTTACCTTTGTATACCATTGATTTGCACTGTTAAATGTGTAGTTGTGGACCTACAGTATGTGTATCATTCAGGGTGAGGGACATATGGGAGAAGTGATGCGGTACGGCGCTCTTTCACACAAAACAGACACATGAACAGCCAACGTATTTTTTCTTTTCTTTTTTAAATCTTCCCTAATCAAGTAAAGCCAGGAGGAGCATTCAGATAGGTCTACAGTTATTTTTCACCTGCCAGGCAATTTGACTTTCTTCTAATCAGTAAGACAGTTTTCATACATGCAACAAACAGCTTGCTTAGAGCCGCACACAGGACTCGCTGCGCAGCAACAAAAAAAAAGCTAAAGAAAAAACAGGGCACTCTCCATTCGCTCCTTTCATTAGGTCCTGTACTCTCAATATGGCATTTTCAGCTAATTTTCATTAACCCCTTCTCCCCTCCCCCCAAGAAACTCAAATCCCACCAARTTAAACTATCAATATAAGAACCCTACAAAGCGATACAAAATGTGAATAGCTAAGCATTATGGGTAATTTAAAAAATAAAAGTTAAATGGTGCAAGGGCAATTCTTTCTCTCGCCTTTAAGCACCCGACGTGGTCAAGGGGCTTTAGTGAAATGATATGCTAAGGACACTGCCTGTCACAATAGGCCAGATGTACCTCTGACGACATTACAGTACAAAACCATTAAAAATGAATGGTGATCAAGAATTCAAGTTCAAAATAAAAAATGACTGGTTCAGCAGGGGGACAGGTTGAGATTACAATCGAAAGCTCTCGACCCTGACGTACCAAACCACACCATTAGGGCAGAGTAACTAAGAGAGATTCTACATATACCAGCCTTCTGGCCCACACATACATACATACCAGACACACAGAACAGCTCTTCTTCAATGCTTCTTAAGCGCTGGGTGTGTTGGTGCTGGGGTTTGACTGAGAAGACGCTCAGTGAAGACACTCCTCATTGACAGACAGCTATGGATAAGCCAATCCAGCTAGCCCCCTGCTCTCTCCTCCTCAGAGTCTTTGTGGGAAGGGGAGGGTCACTGTGCGTAATTCAAGTCAACAGTCAGGTTTGTTTTACTGAATCCTAAATGGTAACTACTCGTCTCTCACAGGGTCCCTGGAACAACAGTGGCAAGTGCAGGCGACAGGTGGCTCTAGGTCTGGTCTGGTTCCGGGGGAAGGTCTCCATCACACTTTTAGGCCGGAGGGGTGGGGGTTTGTGGAGTGTGTGACCAGGGACCAGATAGTAAACAAGTCCTGACCCGAACCTCACCGCTCACCATACACACCTCGACACCAAACACAGTCACTCTAGTGCAACAGGAGAGGAATGACGGTGCTGCCTTTCAGCATGACAAGCCAGGCAAGATGGCTGGCTCATGCTTCCCCAAACAGGTGTGGGAGTTTGTTTGTCCTTCAATGCCGATTTGTCTGTATTTTGCTAGACTTTTGTACTGATGGCGTTCCCTTTTTTTGTCGGAAACAATGCAGCATTATTGAAAACATGCAGTAGAATAGTACAGGATCAATAGTCAGAAATGATCGATTAGACATTAACATTACATCCACCATTTTGTATACGTCCACCATATCCTGCTTGAACTTGAAGCCATAGGGGACTCTTAACTTTGAATCAGATGCTCTGTACACTTGGGGCCTGATGGGTAATATGGACAACAATCCTTTTGAGGCGACCTCTCTGACATAGTCAATCTACACTGAACAAAAATATAAACGCAACATGTAAAGTGTTGGTCCCATGTTTCATGAGGTGAACTAAATCCCAGAAATGTTCCATATGCACAAATATCATATTGCTCTCAAATGTTGTACACAAATGTGTTTATATCCCTGTAAGTGACCATTTCTCCTTTGTCAAGATAATCTATCCACCTGACAGATGTGGCATATCAAGAAGCTGATTAAACAGCATGATCATTACACAGGTGCACCTTGAGCTGGGGACAATGAAAGTCCACTAAAATGTGCAGTTGTCACACAACACAATGCCACAGATGTCTCAAGTTGAGGGAGTGTGCAAATTGGCACGCTGACTACAGGAATGTCAACCAAACCTGTTGCCAGAGAATTTAATGTTAATTTCTCTACCATAAGCTGTCGCCAATGTTGTTTTAGAGAATTTCGCAGTACGTCCAACCGGCCTCGCAACCACGCCAGCTCAGGACCTCCACATTCAGCTTTTTCCCCTGTGGGATCGTCTCAGGGGGTGGGGTACTGAGGAGTATCTCTCTCTGTAATAAAGCCTTTTTGTGGGGAAAAACTCATTCTGATTGGCTGGGCCTAGCTGCCAAGTGGGTGGGCCTATGCCCTCCCAGGCCCACCCATGGCTGCACCCCTGCACAGTCATGTGAAATCCATAGATTTMGACCTAATTTATTTCAATTGACTGATTTCCTTATATGAACTGTAACTCAGTAAAATATTTGACATTTTTGTATGTTGCATTTATATTTTTGTTCAGTATATAATAAAAAAAAAAACAGGCAGCTGAAGATTCTCTTGAAAGGCATGGCTTTAGTTATGCCACACGCATCTCATGATTCATACAACAATAGGA
Source organism: Salvelinus sp. IW2-2015 (assembly GCF_002910315.2). Taxonomy (NCBI): domain Eukaryota; kingdom Metazoa; phylum Chordata; class Actinopteri; order Salmoniformes; family Salmonidae; genus Salvelinus; species Salvelinus sp. IW2-2015. The sequence goes on from NC_036842.1 coordinate 48,847,925, forward strand.
TTATTTTCCCGCTATGCATTATCATCAAATTACAAATACACGTCCTACAACTTGGCAGCAAAAAAAATGAAAAAAAAAAGCTTCCAAATTTAGCAAACGCACGCTATTTCACATCAAATCACATGGCACCAGAACGCTGCACACACTGGAGAAACCGTCTGTTTCTTGTTGTTGTTTACAATTACCCTTACATGGCACTTTGAATGGAGTAACCTTGTCTAWCGGTCACACCTATGCAAAGAGAAAGGACTGAAAAAAAATCTCAGCATCGGTACCCCGGTGCTGGCACAATTCAAGTAAAAGCCTTTCTGACATGGAATGATCATACAACTAAGGTCCATTTTAAGTGCAGTGTAAGTGCACACCAATGCAGGGGGATCACAATGCCACTGATGGGTGCAGCATGGGGAGGGGGGGAGCTTATGTCCCTTATGTTCAGGGCTGGATACCCTGCAGAGTCTGAGCACCCATTCTTTGTGAGATAAGGCTTTGAGGAGAAGCGCACCAGCAGGACAGGGCCATACTGTTCCTTTATGCCGGGCGTACACTACACGACTTTCAAAATCCAAACATGGCTGAGCCGCTCACATTAAACAACCGTCTTGCCAACGTAGTGGTGCGCACACTAAACGATGTGGTACAAGACAAGATTCTTCACTTAGTCGTGAGGATACTCCATACCACGCTGTCTGGCGAAAACAATGTGATGTGATTAGATTGTTAACGTTGCTAGAACGAGCTGTGGCTCAAAGCATCCTCAAAGTTTATAGTCAGACATTCACGCTTGCCATAGAGTTGAAATATCTAGCCAATACATTTTGCTTGTGAACTTCAGAGCAGTAACCATTTGACACTTAGGCTTTTAAGGCAAGTACAAACGCATACTAGCTAGCTAGTAGTAGTTGTCGCTCCTGTTCGAGAGTCTACACATTATGGTTGATGTGATACATCATCTCACTGGCTTCTACTCTGGCGAGCTCACAATGCCTATTGCCGATCACCGTTCTCAAAACGTGTCATCACATCTCACACTACAAGAGCATTACACATTGTGCCAATAAAATCAAACATGTTTGAAAATATTGGGACGTCTTGGACGGTTCGAGTAGGCAACAACATGGTGATTTTGTCTCCGATCTCAAAAACTTGTCTGCGACAGCTAAATCGGGGGCCAAAAATCGTGTAGTGTACACTCGGCTTTAGGGTTCGTGATACACCGTCTGTCGACCCAAAGCACTCACCCACTATCTCCTCTGAGGGATTCTCTCCCTCTCCTGGGCAATAAGGGCCAAGTCACACAGAACTCTACCTGCTGTAAGGGTCACCTGGGTAACTATCTCTGTTGTTACTGCCGTTGTTGTTGTTGTTGTTGTTATTGTTGCCATTTCCGCCGGTGCCGGAGGGGTAAGAGCCGCGAGAGGAAGAAGAGGAGGAGAAGAGCAGGGAGGAAGAGGGGCCTGGCTCAGAATCGTCCATTCGGCCGGCTCCTTCAAACACGTCGTCGATGTCCATGGCCACTGAGAGACTGGCCCCCTCACCCTCTGAGGCTAGGCCAGGGGGTTGTGGTTGAGAGAGGGTGGGCAGACCCCACACCTGGCCTGGGTGAGGCTCTGAGGGAGCAGGGGGGTGCTCCAGGCTGAGACACAGGGAGTTGAGGGGGCAGGTGGAAGGGGAGGCTGTAGAGGAGCCAGGGTCGGCCAGAATAGGGTCACTGCTGCTAGGACGCTTGGCTGCAGCACCCGCCCCAGTCTGGGAGCCGCGGTGGATGCGGTGGCTGACGATAATGTTGTTGCCAAACCCACCCATGGAGGCCATGGTGGTGCTCTGCTCCCGCTGGACCACCGCCGTCATGCCGCCCTCTGCGATGAGCCGGCGGATCCGCGCCAGGGCGTCTTCTCCCGGGGCGTACTCTGGGGCCTCACCTGGGACAGAGGGAGGGAGGGAACGAGAGATGATTGAGCGATGATAATTCATGCTTTCAAGCTGCAGATTGTGTGGCATGTCACCAAAAAAAAACGATGTAATGTAATGAAAACTTAATTAGCCCCAGGGAGGAAGTTAATATGTCAGTCTGCTGTTATTCCTTGAAACCTCAGTGTTCAGTTCAGCTGGTTGGTAGAAGAGGGCGGTTATGAGGAGACGATGGAAACCATCGAGGGCCATAGGAAATGACTCCAAGAGGGGAGAAATTCAATTATGCCTGCCGAAATTTAATTTCATCAAAGTTCCTAAACCCCTTTGACTCACTGTTGGACTGTCTGTCAAAGTGCGTACCTCTCTCACTCAGGGAGAGCGAGGTAGAGCTAGAGCTACGATTGTGAGATATGGCATATACATTTTATGTGATAAATTTGGGTCACCGGTTCACAATTTGACCTTTTCTGAGATCTCTGCCAAGCAAAGAGGAAAAGAGCCAACCAAATCCTGCCTCCCACTTTCAACGCAATTTGACATCATTCTACATGGTGTGATCAGATCATTATGGAAAAATAGATCTACTAAAATGAGGGAAAGAGTGAGTCCACTTCATAGGATGACACATATGGGCTAAAAGGCTAATTTATTTCACAAATGTTTCATTAGAATGTAACTTTCTTACAGTAGCCAGCGAACATATCCTACATTTCTGTTGCACATATAATAGACACCTGTACCAAGGCTATCGATTTATGTGCACTTTCCAATTTTTTATTGGGGTAGATCAAATATGCTATTATTACATTTATTATTTGCAAAATCGGTAGACTAATGACAATTTCACAAAATGATGCAGGGGATTTCATTTGGAAGCCAGGACCAAATTGCCTTCTCTCGGGTGAGCAAGACAATGTCTAATTTTATGAAATGAAAAATGTATTTTATATGTTTGCATCCAATATTCTTGCATCAAATACCCTACTCTGTGAATGTTGTGTATTGCTCGATCATACACACACACACAAACACACACACTACTGTTCAAAAGTTTGGGGTCACTTAGAAATTTCCTTGTTTTTAAAAGAAAAGCAAATTTTTTGTCCATTAAAATAACATCAAATTGATCAGAAATACAGTGAATACATTATTAATGTTGTAAATGACTATTGTAGCTGGAAAGGGCAGATTATGGAATATCTACATAGGCGTACAAACAGAGGCCCATTATCAGCAACCATCACTCCGGTGTTCCAATGGCACATTGTGTTAGATAATCCAAGTTTATAATTTTAAAAGGCTAATTGTTCATTAGAAAACCCTTTTGCAATTATGTTAGCATAGCTGAAAACTGTTGTCCTGATTAAAGAAGCAATAAATCTGGCCTTTAGACTAGTTGAGTATCTGGAGCATCAGCATTTGTGGGTTCGATTAAAGGCTCAAAATGGCCAGAAACAAGCACTTTCTTCTGAAACTCGTCAGTCTATTATTGTTCTGAGAAATGAAGGCTATTCCATGCGAGAAACCTGAAGATCTCGTACAACGCTGTGTACTACTCCCTTCACAGAACAGCGCAAACTGTCTCTAACCACACTAGAAAGAGGAGTGGGAGGCCCCGGTGCACAACCTAGCAAGAGGACAACTACATTAGAGTGTCTAGTTTGAGAAACAGACGGCCTCACAAGTCCTCAACTGCCAGCTTCATTAAATAGTACCCGCAAAACACCAGTCTCAACGTCAACAGTGAAGAGCCGTCTCCGGGATGCTGCCTTCTAGGCAGAGTTGCAAAGTAAATGCCATATCTCAGACTGGCCAATAAGAAAAAAAAAGATTAAGATGGGCAAAAGAACACAGACACTGGACAGAGGAACTCTGCCTAAAAGGCCAGCATCCCAGAGTCGCCTCTTCACACACACATATTTAAAAAAAAAAATACATTTCCTTTATTACCCTCCAACCCACCACCAATTGGAGAAAACTAGTGAACAACAACACGRTAGGCTTGTAATTCCAGTTTATACATACTATATACATTTTATGGACACAGTCTATTTTWAAATAGTTATATTTTGTTMGTTTTTACTCCTGTCCTTCCCCTACCCTCKACCTCTCCCATCTATTTCTGATGTCCATCTGATTTGATTTCTGTTTGCCATATATTTCAAACTGTGCTCTTTCACAAAAGTTCTTAATCTATATACACTACCGGTCAAAAATGTTAGAACGCCTACTCATTCAAGGGTTTTTCTTTATTTTTACTATTTTATACATTTTAGAATAATATTGAAGACGTTACAACTATGAAACAACACATATGGCATCATGAGGTAACCAAAAAAAAAAGGTGTTAAATCAAAATATATTTAATATTTGCGATTCTTCAAAGTAGCCARCCTTTGACTTGATGAAACTCTTGGCATTCTCTCAACTAGCTTCACATGGAATGCTTTTCCAACAGTATTGAAGGAGTTCCCACATATGCTGAGCACTTGTTGGCTGCTTTTCCTTCACTCTGCGGTCKGACTCATCCCAAACCATCTCAATTTGGTTGAGGTTGGGGGATTGTGGAGGCCAAGCCATCTGATGCAGCACTCCATCATTCTCTTTATTGGTCAAATAGCCCTTATATAGCCTGTAGGTGTTTGGTCATTGGGTCAATTATAGTCCCACTAAGCCCAAACCAGATGGGATGGTGTAACGCTGCAGAATGCTGTGGTAACCATGCTGGTTAAGTGTGCCTTGAATTCTAAATAAATCAGTGTCACCAGCAAAGCACCCCCACAACATAACACCTCCTCCTCCATGCTTTACGGTGAGAAATACACATGCAGAGATCATCCGTTCACCCACTCGCATCTCAGAAAGACAAAAAAAAAATCTCAAATTTGCACTCATCAGACCAAAGGACAAATTTCCACCAGTCTAATGTCCATTGCTCGTGTTTTTTGGKCCAAGCAAGTGTCTTCTTAATGGTGTCCTTTAGTAGTGGTTRCTTTGCAGAAATTTGACCATGAAGGTCTGATTCACACAGTCCCCTCTGAATAGTTGATGTTGAGATGTGTCTGTTACTTGACCTCAGTGAAGCATTTATTTGGGCAGTAATTTCTGAGGCCTGGAACTAAATGGAAACTTATCCTCTGCAGCAGAGGTAACTCTGGTCTTCCATTCCTGTGGCGGTCCTCATGAGAGCCAGTTTCATCATAGCGCTTGATGGTTTTGTGACTGCACTTGAAGAAACAAAGTTTTTGAAATTTCCTTATTGACTGCCCTTCACGTCTTAAAGTAACGGACTGTCGTTTCCTTTTGCTTATTTGAGTTGTTCTTGCCATAATATGGACTTGGTCTTTGACCAAATAGGTATACAGTGGGGCAAAAAAGTATTTAGTCAGCCACCAATTGTGCAAGTTCTCACACTTAAAAAGATAGAGAGGCCTGTAATTTTCATCATAGGTACACTTCAACTATCGACATAGATCGAAACATGTAGGAAATGAATGAAGTGGAAATAAGTATTTGGTCAATAACAAAAGTTTTCAATACTTTGTTAATACCCTTTGTTGGCAATGACAGAGGTCAAACGTTTTCTGTAAGTCTTCACAAGTTTTCACACACTGTTGCTGGTATTTTTGCCCATTCCTCCATGCAGATCTCCTCTAGAGCAGTGATGTTTTGGGGCTGTTGCTGGGCAACACGGACTTTCAACTCCCTCCAAAGATTTTCTATGGGGTTGAGATCTGGAGACTGGCTAGACCACTCCAGGACCTTGAAATGCTTCTTACGAAGCCACTCCTTCGTTGCCCGGGCGGTGTGTTTGGATCATTGTCATGCTGAAAGACCCAGCCACGTTTCATCTTCAATGCCCTTGCTGATGGAAGGAGGTTTTCACTCAAAATCTCACGATACATGGCCCATTCATTCTTTCCTTTACACAGATCAGTCGTCCTGGTCCCTTTGCAGAAAACAGCCCAAAGCATGATGTTTCCACCCCCATGCTTCACAGTAGGTATGGTGTTCTTTTGATGCAACTCAGCATTCTTTGTCCTCCAAACACGACGAGTTGAGTTTTTACCAAAAAGTTTATTTTGGTTTCATCTGACCATATGCATTCTCCAATCTTCTTCTGGATCATCCAAATGCTCTCTTAAAACTTCAGACGGGCCTGGACATGTACTGGCTTAAGCAGGGGGACACGTCGGCACTGCAGGATTTGAGTCCCTGGCGGCGTAGTGTGTTACTGATGGTAGGCTTTGTTACTTTGGTCCCAGCTCTCTGCAGGTCATTCACTAGCCCCCCGTGTGGTTTCGGGGACTTCTTGTGATCATTTTGACCCCACGGGGTGAGATCTTGCGTGGAGCCAGATCGAGGGAGATTATCAGTGGTCTTGTATGTCTTCCATTTCCTAATAATTGCTCCCACAGTTGATTCTTCAAACCAAGCTGCTTACCTATTGCAGATTCAGTCTTCCCAGCCTGGTGCAGGTCTACAATTTTGTTCTGGTGTCCTTTGACAGCTCTTTGGTCTTGGCCATAGTTGAGTTAGGAGTGTGACTGTTTGATAACAAGTTCAAACAGGTGCCATTAATACAGGTAAGAGTGGAGACAGAGAGCCTCTTAAAGAAGAAGTACAGGTCTGTGAGAGCCAGAAACTCTTGTTGTTTGTAGGTGACCAAATACTTATTTTCCACCATAATTTGCAAAAAATTCATTAAAAATCCTACAATGTGATTTCTGGATTTTTTCCCCTCATTTTGTCTGTCATAGTTGAAGTGTACCTATGATGAAATTTACAGGCTCTCTCATATTTGAAGTGGGAGAACTTGCACAATTGGTGGCTGACTAAATGCTTTTTGCCCCACTGTATATGCCATATCTCACAATCGATTGGGCTCCCCGATTTAGTCTATTATTTTCAGAGTTGCACTATTCCACAAAGTTCGACTAGCGCTCAGTTTGTGGGGGGGGGGGGGGGCTGCATAACCTGGTGACGTAGCTCTCGCTGTACCGCACACACCGAGTGAGAGAGGTGCTCACTTTGACAGACCACCCAACAGTGAGTCGGAGGGGTTTAGGAACTTTGACACACTCAAAATTGACATTATTCCCCATTTACATCAAATTAACACCCCATCATGCTTAGGGTCATGTATAAAAATCCCAGTTGCACATTATATTTGGCTACCTTGCGTAGAACAGATCTCAGTGAAAGAGGGGTCTTGAAGAAGCATAGGGGTTTAACTTCTTATGGCTGCAGGGCCGTATTGAGTAGCTTGGATGAAAGGTGCACCGAGGTGCCCATAGTAAACTGCCTGCTCCTCAGTCCCAGTTGCTAATATATGCATATTATTATTCGTATTGGATAGAAAACACTCTGAATTTCTAAAACTGTTTGAATGATGTCTGTGAGTATAACAGAACTCATATGGCAGGCAAAAACCTGAGAACAAATCCAACAGGAAGTGGAATTCTGAGGTTGGTCGATTTCAACCAAGACCCTATTGAATACACAATGGGATATGGATGAGTTTGCACTTCCTACGGCTTCCACTAGATGTCAACAGTCTGTAGAACCTTGTATGATGCCTCTACTGTGAAGTGGGCCGAAGGACACAGAATTAGTCAGGTCTACCATTACCTGACCATGCTCTATCCATGCGCGTTCACACGAGAGCTCTGTTCCATCGCACATCTGAAGTCAATGTAATTCTCCGGTTGGAACGTTACTGAAGATTTATGTTAAAAACATTCTAAAGATTGATTCAATACATCGTTTGACATGTTTCTACTGACTGTTATGGAAACTTTTTGACATTTCGTCTGCTTTTAGTGAACGCGCTTCCTGACTTTGGATTTGTTTACCAAACACTCTAACAAAAATAGCTACTTGGACATAAATGATGGACATTACCGAACAAAACGGAAATTTCTTGTGGAAGTGGGAGTCCTGGGAGTGCATTCCGATGAAGATCAAAGGTAAGTGAAGATTTATAATGCTTTTATGAGTTTTGTTGATTGCACAATTTGGCGGGTAACTGTATGGCTTCCTTTGTGGCTGAACGCTGTTCTCAGATTATTGAATATTGTGCTTTTGCCGTAAAGCTTTTGAAATCTAACACAGCGGTTGCATTAAGAACAAGTGTATCTTTAATTCTATGTAAAACATGTATCTTTCAAAGTTTATGATGAGTATTTATGTTATTTGACGTGGCTCTCTGCAATTTCTCCGGATATTTTGGAGGCATTTCTGAACATGGCGCCAATGTAAACTGACGTCTTTGGATATAAATATGAACTTTATCGAACAAAACATATATGTATTGTGTAACATGAAGTCCTATGAGTGTCATCTGATGAAGATCATCAAAGGTTAGTGATTCATTTTATCTCTATTTCTGCTTTTTGTGACTCCTGTCTTTGGCTGGAAAAATGACTGTATGTGATTTTGTGGTGACCAAACAATCGTTTGTGGTGCTTTCGCTGTAAAGCCTATTTGAAATCGGACACTTTGGTGGGATTAACAACAAGATTACCTTTAAAATGATATAAAATACATGTTAGTTTGAGGAATTATAATTATGAGATTTCTGTTGTTTGAATTTGGCACCCTGCACTTTCACTGGCTGTTGTCATATCATCCCGTTAATGGGTTGCAGCCATAATTAAAGGGGTGTATGTCTCAGTCACCAGATCTCAACCCTATTGAACACTAATGGGAGATTCTGGAGTGGCACCTGAGCAGGTTTTCCACCACCATCAACAAAACACCAAATTATGGAATTTGTGGAAGAACAGTGTTGCATCCCTCCAATAGAGTTCCAGACACTGGCAAACTCTATACTAAGGTGCACTGAAGCTGTTCTGGGGGCTCGTGGTGGCCCAACGCCCTATAAAGACACTATATTGGCGTGTCATTTATTTTGGCAGTTACCTGTGATGGATTCTGGGTACTAACTCCTAAACTTGGGATAGGGTTAATTATCAGGTATCCTATTGAAATATTGGGTGCTTAGGTTTAGAGGGTCTACACCAGAAGTTAATGGTTATCTGTAGGAGGAAGGTATATAGTGTGTGCAATTAAGCTTGGAATGTACTGAGTGTAGGGAAAGCGATCACACGTGGCAGGCATTGATACGAGGTCAGGTCAGGTCACGTTAAGGGAGAAATAAAAGTTTACGGCCCGTATCACTTAGTGTCCTGCCTAGCAGTAAAGACACAATGTTTGTTCAGATGTGTAGGAGGAGACTCAGCCTAGGAGGAAGGGTTAAATATCAGTGCTTGTGTGAAAAGGTTGTATTGATCCTCTGGGAAGAATAAACTTGGTTGAGCTTTCAAAGTGTCCGTTGAGTTTTTACTCTGGAAATTAGAACCTAACACCTCCATCTTTCACGGATTCTCTCCTCTGCAAAACAGACAGTTGAAACAGCCCTTCCTGACCATGTGCCGTCATTACAGCCATATAAAAAACTGTTTCCCCTACCCCTATGCTTCTATTGGTTTGAATTGAATGAGACTAGAGGGCCTGGATGTCGCTTTGGGGGCCTTTGCACCCCGCCTGGAGATCATAGTAGGGGAAAACATGCTGTAAAACCARATAGAAGGTACAATAAGAGGCACTGTGACAGGGTTGGAGTCAATTCCATTTCAATTCAGGAAGTACACTGGAATTCCAATTCTCTATGCTTTTCAATGAGTAACATTTCAAATTGGGTTAACTTTCTGAATTGACCCCAACCCTGCTTAATGGCATTATAAAAAGGGAGGGTAGTAGGTGGGACTGAGAGGATTACCGGTGTTAGCGGTAGAGGTGCCGGCTTCTGTCGAGGCGTCCCCCAGGGCACTGTCCTCGATCTGGCTGGTTTGTGGCTGCTCTAGGCTCCCTTTGGCCTCGCGGCTCGTGGACGGGAGCTCTTGACGGACTTCTGCGATAGTGAGAGAGAAAACATTGATACATTTCCTCAAAGAAACTAAAACTGCAACACTAAACTGCACAATAAGTTAGATGAGACATTAGGTTAATATCTGTGTTAAATACAAAATAATACTTTTACTGCRGACTCTTAATTGAATGTCAATGTGTCTTTGAGAACGTTCTGATTGGATCTCAGTGTTTCTTTTTCACACAGGGAGCCAATGAGAAGTCGGTGGCAGGTAGCCTAGCGGTTAGAGCATTGGGCCAGTAACCGAAAGGTTACTAGTTTGAATCCGTAAGCCGACAAGGTGAAAAATRGATGTGCCCTGGAGCAAGGCACTTTACACCTTATTGCTCAAGGGTTGCCGTTGGGTGTATCCGAGGGAGATGGGATATGCAAAACAAACATTCCATACATGAGTATAATACACACTTGAAACAGAACAAATATAGGCACCCACCAAATMATTATTATTAGAGCCTGACCGATATTATATTTTTGGGTCCGATACCGACTAGGGAGAAAGTCAGATTATCGATATAACTGCCGATATGTTTAGAGGGGGGAATGAGTTGAGATGTGTCTGTTACTTGAACTCTGTGAAGCATTTGTTTGGGTTGCAATCTCTGAGGCTGGTAATGCTAATGAACTTATCCGCTGCAGCACAGGTAACTCTGGGTCTTCCATTCCTGTGGCGGTCCTCATGAGAGACAGTTTCATTATAGCGTTCAATGGTTTTTGTGACTGCGCTTTCAAAGTTCTTGAAATTTTCCGGATTGACAGACCTTCATGTCTTAAAGTAATGATGGATTGTAATTTCCCTTTGCTTATTTGAGCTGTTCTTGCCATAATATGGACTTGGTCTTTTATCAAATAGGGCCATCTTCTGTATACCACCCCTGCCTTGTCACAGCGGATTGGTTCAAATGCATTGAGGAAAGAAATTCCAGAAATTAACAAGGCATACCTGTTAATTGAAATGCATTCCAGGTGACTACCTCGTGAAGCTGGTTGAGAGAATGCCAACAGTATGCAAAGCTGTCATCAAAGCAAAGTGTGGCTATTTGAAGAATCTCAAATATAAAATGTATTTTGATTTGTTTAACACTTCTTTGGTTACTACAGGATTCCACATGGGTTATTTCATATTATTGATGTCTTCACTATTATTCTACAATGTAGAAAATAGTAAAAATAAAGAAAAACTCTTGAATTAGTAGGTGTGTCCAAACTTTTGACTGCTACTGTAAGTATTCAGACCCTTTACTCAGTACTTTGTTGAAGCACCTTTGACAGCAATTACAGTCTCGAGTCTTCATGGGTATGACGCGACAAGCTTGGCACACCTGTATTTGGGGATTTTCTCCCATTCGTCTCTGCAGATCCTCAAGTTCTGTCAGGTTGGATGGGGCATGTTGCGGAACAGCTATTTTCAGCTCTCTCCAGCGACAGAGATTTGCTCTGAAGCCACTCCTGCGTTGTCTTGGCTGTGTGCTTAAGGTCGCTGTCCTGTTGGAAGGTGAACCTTCGCCCCAGTCTGAGCTCCTGAGTGCTCTGGAGCAGGTTTTCATCAAGGATCTCTCTGTACATCTTTCCCTCGATCCTGACTGGTCTCCCAGTCCCTGCCGCTGAAAAACATCCTCACAGGATGATGCTGCCACTACCATGCTTCACTGTAGGGAAGATGGCAGGTTTCCTCCAGACATGACGCTTGGCATTCAGGTCAAAGGGTTCAATCATGGTTTCATCAGACCAGAGACTCATGTCTCATGTTCTGATAATCTTTAGGTGCCTTTTGGCAAACTAAGCGGGCTGTCATGTGCCTTCTACTGAGGAGTTGCTTCCATCTGGCCACTCTACCATAAAGGCCTGATTGGTGGAGTGCTGCAGAGATGGTTGTCCTTCTGGAAGGTTCTACCATCTCCACAACTCTGGAGCTCTGTCAGTGACCATCTGTTTTTTGTCACCACCCTGACCAAGGCCCTTCTCCCCCGATTGCTCAGTTTGGCTGGGCAGCCAGCTCTAGGAAGAGTCTRGGTGGTTCCAAACTTCTTCCATTTAAGAATGATGGAGGCCACTGTGTTCTTGGGGACCTTCAATGCTGCAGACACATTTTGGTACCCTTTCCCCAGATCTGTGCCTTGACACAATCCTGCCTTGGAGCTCTACAGACAATTCCTTTGATCTCATGGCTTGGTTTTTTGTCTGACATGCACTGTCAACTGTGGGACCTTATATAGACAGGTGTGTGTGCCTTTCCAAATAATGTCAAAACAATTGAATTTACCACAGGTGGACTCCAATCAAGTTGTAGAAACATCAAGGATGTGCCTGAGCTCAATTTCAAGTCTCATAGCAAAAGGGGCTGAATACTTAAGTAAACAAGGCATTTGTATTTTATTTTTAATACATTTGCAAAGATTTCTAAAAACCTGTTTTCAATGTCATTATGTAGTATTGTGTGTAGATTGATGAGGAATGACATTTTGGATTAAGGCTGTAACGTAACAAAATTAGGAAAAAGGCAAGGGGTCTGAATACTTTCCGAATGCACTGTATTTGTTCATTCTAGGTATATAATATTGACGCTTTATCTGTGGAATGAAGACATACATATACACTGCCGTTCAAAAGTTTGGGGTCACTTAGAAAAGCAAATTTGTTGTCCATTAAAATAACATCAAATTGATCGGGAGTACAGTGTAGAAATTGTTAATGTTGTAAATGACTATTGTAGCTGGAAACGGCTACACTTTCCAGTCTACGCTGTATTTCAGATTAATTTATGTTATTTTAATGGATAAAAGAATTCGCTTTTCTTTCACAAACAAGAACATTTCTAAGTGACCCCAAACTTTTGAGCGGTAGTGTATTTCTGGGAAAGGCTAATATCGGCCTATAATATCAGTCAACAGATTTATCGGTCGGGCTCTAATTATTATTATTATTATGTTTCCTACCATAAGCAGCAGCGTGGGAGGTGCTGGGCCTGGGGAGGTCCCTCTCTGTCTGCGTCTCGGCGTTCTGCAGCTGAACGATGGGCGTCTGAGTGCCCTGTGAGGTCACAGAGGGGGCGGGGTGTCGGGGCTGGAGGCCAATGGCGTTCATGAGACCCATGTCTCTGTCAAGTCTCCAGCTGGAGCGACTGGGGGCCCTTGGAGAAGACATACACCACAGAGAAGATTGGTAAGACATGATTGGATGGACACTCATAACAGTTTTGGYTTGTAAATTCTGGAACCTTCTCCCAAATTCCCCGGTTTTAAAGTTTGTGGATTTCTGGAAAACTTCTGGAAAAGTTTCCGAATTTTGCCACAGTTCAGTGCACACGGCGAGCAGGCCAGAGAGAGGGGTAAGAGAAAGAGGTGTCAACAACGCCTTCTGGGTCCTAGATTCCTCACCCTGGTCGATCTGTACTGCGGGTCCTGCTGGTTCCACCACCGCTGTTGACTGTGAATATGGGCTCTGCGCTTGCTTCGGCCGGGCTCTCTCCATCACTACGGTAGAACCTAGAGAACAGACAACATTTATCATCGGCGACGATGTCGTCATAATTGGATCTCTTCATAATGCTTCCGCCATCGTTTCCTATGACCTAAAAGAGCTTATGGACATGAATAATGAATCGCCTCTACCATCTGTTATATTGGTGAATGCACAATTGCTGGAAAATAAACTGGACGAGCTTCGTTCGAGACTATCCTATCAATGGGACATTAAGAACTGTAATATATTCTGCTTCTCCGAGTCATGACTGAACAAGGACATGGATAACACAAATCTAGCTGTTTTTTTCAATGCATCGCCAGGACAGAATGTCAGAGTCCGTTAAGATCAGGGGTGGTGGGGTGTCTCTAACAGCTGGTGCGCAATCTCTATTATTAGGTTAAAGTTTAAGGAAGTCTCGAAGTTCTGCTCGCCCAAGTTAGAATCCCTAATGATAAGCTGTAGACCATACTATTTACTAGGGCTGTCCCTGACCCTGACCCCCCCKAAAAAATCTTAGTCAACCGAAAGTCAACCTATTTCCACAAAGTTGGAGGCACAGAATCATCTAGAATGCCACCGTATGCTGTAGCGTTAAGATTTCTCTTTATTTTATTTATTTCACCTTTATTTAACCAGGTAGGCTAGTTGAGAACAAGTTCTCATTTGCAACTGCGACCTGGCCAAGAKAAAGCWTAGCAATTCGACACATACAACAACACAGAGTTACACATGGAATAAACAAAACATAGTCAATAATACAGTAGAAAAATAAGTCTATATACAATGTGAGCAAATGAGGTGAAAAAAGGTAGGTAAAGGCAAAAAAAGGCCATGGTGGCGAGGTAAATACAATATAGCAAGTAAAACACTGGAATGGTAGATTTGCAGTGGAAGAATGTGCAAAGTAGAAATAGAAATAATGGGGTGCAAAGGAGCAAAATAAATACAGTAGGGGAAGAGGTAGTTGTTTGGGCTAAATTATAGATGGGCTATGTACAGGTGCAGTAATCTGGGAGCTGCTCTGACAGCTGGTGCTTAAAGCTAGTGAGGGAGATAAGTATTTCTAGCGTCAGAGATTTTTGCAGTTCGTTCCAGTCATTGGCAGCAGAGAACTGGAAGGAAAGACGGCCCAAGGAGGAATTGGCTTTGGGGGTGACCAGTGAGATATACCTGCTGGAGCGTGTGCTACGAGTGGGTGCTGCTATGGTGACCAGTGAGCTGAGATAAGGCGGGGCTTTACCTAGCAGAGACTTGTAGATAACCTGTAGCCAGTGGGTTTGGCGACGAGTATGAAGCGAGGGCCAACCAACGAGAGCGTACAGGTCGCAATGGTGGGTAGTGTATGGGGCTTTGGTGACAAAACGGATGGCACTGTGATAGACTGCATCCAGTTTGTTGAGTAGAGTGTTGGAGGCTATTTTATAGATGACATCACTGAAGTCGAGGATCGGTAGGATGGTCAGTTTTACGAGGGTATGTTTGGCAGCATGAGTGAAGGATGCTTTGTTGCGGTATAGGAAGCCGATTCTAGATTTAATTTTGGATTGGAGATGCTTAATGTGAGRCTGTAAGGATAGTTTACAGTCTAACCAGACACCTAGGTATTTGTAGTTGTCCACGTATTCTAAGTCAGAGTCGTCCAATTGCTGGACGGGCAAGCAGGTGCGGGCAGCAATTGGTTGAAGAGCCTGCATTTAGAGGCCACGGAAGGAGAGTTGTATGGCATTGAAGCTCATCTGGAGGTTAGTTAACACAGTGTCCAAAGAGTGGCCAGAAGTATACAGAATGGTGTCATCTGCATAGAAGTGTATCAGAGAATCACCAGCAGCAAGAGCAACATCATTGATGTATACAGAGAAGAGTCGGCCCTCCGATTGAACCCTGTGGCACCCCCATAGAGACTGCCAGAGGTCCGGACAACAGGCCCTCCGATTTGACACACTGAACTCTATCAGAGAAGTAGTTGGTAAACCAGGCGAGGCAATAATTTGAGAAACGAAGGCTGTCGAGTCTGCCAATAAGAATGTGGTGATTGACAGAGTCGAAAGCCTTGGCCAGGTCGATGAATACGGCTGCGCAGTAATGTCTCTTATCGATGGCGGTTATGATGTCGTTTAGGACCTTGAGCGTGGCTGAGGTGCACCCATGACCAGATCTGAAACCAGATTGCATAGCGGAGAAGGTACGGTGGGATTCGAAATGGTCGGTAATCTGTTTGTTAACCTGGCTTTCGAAGACCTTAGAAAGACAGGGTAGGATAGATATAGGTCTGTAGCAGTTTGGGTCTAGAGTGTCACCCCCTTTGAAGAGGGGGATGACCGCGACAGCTTTCCAATCTCTTCACCCTAACTAGCCCGAACCACTGCTCCTGAGTCCAATGAATGGAGGCGAGCTTTACACCACTCCTGCCGACGCTTGGCATGGCGATTGTAGGCTTGTGTGGCTGCTCGTCCATGGAAACCCATTTCAGGAAGCTCCCGACGAACAGTTCTTGTGCTTACGTTGCTTCCAGAGAAAGTTTGGAACTTGGTTTGAGTGTTGCATCCAAGGACAGATGATTTTTACGTGCTATGCGCTTCAGCACTCGGCAGTCTCTTTCTGTGAGCTTGTGTGGCCCACCACTTCACAGCTGGGCCGTTGTTGCTCCTAGACGTTTCAACTTCACAATAACAGCACTTCCGGTTGACCGGGGAAGTTCTAGCAGGACGAACTGACTTGTTGGAAAAGGTGGCATCCTATGACGATGCCATGTTAAAAAGTCACTAAGCTCTTCAGTTATAGCCATTCTACTGCCAATGTTTGTCTATGGAGATTGCATGGCTGTGTGCTCAATTTTAAACACCTGTCTACCAGCATGTCACCTGTGCAACTACAGCAGGGATGCGCAACACCAGTCCTCCGGGGCCTGATTGGTATCACTATTTTGCCCCAGCACCGGCTAACACACCTGACTCCAATAATCAACTAACCACGATCTTCTGTTTTTAATACAATTAGTTTAAAATCAGCTGTGTTTGCTAGGGATGGGGAAAAGTGACATCACTCTGGCCCCCGAGGACTGGAGTTGACCATAGAGGGACAAAAACTATAGATCACCTTTACTTCACACACAAACAAAGCTCTCCCCCGCCCTCCATTTGGCAAATCAAACCATAACTTGATCCTCCCGGTTCCTGCTTACAAGCAAAAACTCAAAATATGAAGTACCAGTGACGCACTCAACACAGAATTGGTCCAATGAAGCGGATGCTAAGCTATAGGACTGTTGCACTAGCACAGACTGGAATATGTTCCCGGGATTCATCCAAAGGCATTGAACTTTACCACATCAGTCACCGGCTTCATTAATAAGTGCATAGACGACGTTGTCCCAACAGTGACCATACGTACATATTCCAACCAGAAGCCATGGATTACAGGAAACATCTGCATTGAGCTAAAGGCTGCAGCTGCCGCTTTCAAGGAGCAGGGCGCTTATACAAAATCCCGCTACGCCCTCCAATTAACCATCAAACAGGCAAAGCGTCAATACAGTACTAAGATGAATCCTACAGTACCTGCTCTGACGCTCGTCGGATGTGGCAGGGCTTGCAAACTATCACGGATTGCGAAAGGGAAACCCAGCCGAAAGCTGCCCAGTGACGCGAGCCTACCAGACGAGATAAATGCCTTCTATGTTCACTTTGAGGCAAGCAATACTGAACTATACGTGAGAGCACAAGCTGTTCTGGATGACTATGACCACGCTCACCGTAACCGATGTGAGTAAGACCTTTAAACCATTCACAAGGCCACAGGGCCTGACTGATTACCAAGACGTGTACTCAGAGCATGCGCTGACCAGCAGGCAAGTGTCTTCACTGGAATGTTCAACCTCTCTCTGACCCAGTCTGTAATACCTACATGTTTAAAGCAAACTACCATAGTTCTTGTGCCTAAACCACCAAGGTATCCCATCTAAATGACTACTGCCCCATAGCACTCACATTTGTAGCCATGAAATGTTTTGAAAGGCTGGTCATGGCTCACAACACCATCATCCCAGAAATCCTGGACCCACTCCAATTCGCATACCGCCCCAACAGATCCGAACACAACCCCATTCACATCGACGGGTCTATAGTAGAGCGGGTCGAAAGCTTGAAGTTCCTCAGCGTCCACATCACTAAGGATCTATCATGGTCCAAACACACCAACACAGTCATGAGGGGGGCACAAAAACACCTCTTCCTTCTCGGTAAGCTGAAAAGATTTGTCAAGGGCCCTTAGATCCTCAAAAGATTGACTAGATGCATTACCACTTGATATGGCAACTGCTCGGCATGCAACCGCAAGGCACTAGAGAGCAGTGCGTACGGCCCAGTAGATCACTGGGGCAGAACTCCCTGCCATCCAGGACCTCTATACCAGGCGGTGTCAGAGGAAGGCACAAAAAATTGTCAAAGACATAGTGGCATAGTGTGTTCTCTCTTGTACCGCATGGCAAGCAGCACCGGCGCGTCAAGTCTGTGACCAAAAAACACCTGAACAGCTTCTACTCTGAAGCTATAAGACTGCTGAACAGTTAAATGGCTGCCAGGACAATTTACATTGACACACTTTATTATTTGTTTATCCATCCATCCTAATGGTTTTGCACTGATTGCCTTGCACTGGCTCTATGCCAGCGTTTCCCAAACTCGGTCCTTGGGACCCCAAAGGGTGCACGTTTTGTTTTTTGCCCTAGCACGACACAGCTGATTCAAATAATCATCAAGCTTTGATTATTTATAAATCAGCTGTGTAGTACTACAGCAAAAACCAAAATGTGCACCCCTTGGGGTCCCAATGACAGAGCTTGGGAAACGCTGCTCTACGCACACTCACTAAACTCTAGCCACACACACACTTTACATAGTGCCTTCTGAAAGTATTCAGACCCCTCGCTATGAGAACGAAGGAATTGTCCACAGAGCTCCGAGACAGGATTGTGTCGAGGCACAGATCTGGGGAAGG
Source organism: Salvelinus sp. IW2-2015 (assembly GCF_002910315.2). Taxonomy (NCBI): domain Eukaryota; kingdom Metazoa; phylum Chordata; class Actinopteri; order Salmoniformes; family Salmonidae; genus Salvelinus; species Salvelinus sp. IW2-2015. The sequence continues at coordinate 48,866,229 of NC_036842.1, forward strand.
GTACCAAAAAATATGTCTGCAGCATTGAAGGTCCCAAAGAACACAGTGGCCTCCATCATTCTTCAATAGAAGAAGTTTGGAACCACCAAGACTATTCATAGAACTGGCCGCCCGGCCAAACAGCGCAATTGGGGGAGAAGGGCCTTGGTCAGGGAGGTGACCAAGAACCCGATGGTCACTGACAGAGCTCTGGAGTACGTCTGTGGAGATGGGAGAACCTTCCAGAAGGACAACCATCTCTACAGCACTCCACCAATCAGGCCTATATGGTAGCCACTCCTCAGTAAAAGGCACATGACAGCCCACTGAGTTTGCCAAAAGGCACCTGAAGACTCTCAGACCATGAGAAACAAGATTCTCTGGTCTGATGAAACCACTCTGTCCTGAATGCCAAGCGTCATGTCTGGAGAGAGCGTGGCATCATCCCTACGGTGAAGCATGGTGGTGGCAGCATCATGCTGTGGGGATGTTTATCAGCGGCAGGGACTGGGAGACTAGTCAGGATCGAGGGAAAGATGAACGGAGCAAAGTACAGAGCGATCCTTGAAGAAAGCCTGSTCCAGAGCGCTCAGGACCTTAGACTGGGGTGACGGTTCACCTTCCAACAGGACAACGACCCGAAGCACACAGTCAAGACAACACAGGAGGACAATCAATCAATGCTCAATCAGGACACGTCTCTGAATGTCCTTGAGTGCCCAGCCAGAGCCCGGACTTGAACCTGATTGAGCATCTCTGGAGAGACCTAAAACTAGCTGTGCAGCAACGCTCCGCATCCAATCTGACAGAGGTTGAGAGGATCTGCAGAGAAGAATCTCCCCAAATACAGGTGTGCCAAGCTTGTAGCGTCATACCCAAAAAGACATGAGGCTGTAAACGCTGCCAAAGGTGCTTCAGAGTACTAAGGTTCTGAAAACCTGTAAATGTGATTTATTAAATGTTCATAATGTTTTGTTTTTTTAAGTGCAATAATGTCTAAAAAACTGTTTTTGCTTTGTCATTATGGGGTATAGTGTGTAAACTGATGAGGAATAAAAGCAATTTAAATCAACTTTAGAATAAGACTATCGTAACAGTGGAAAAAGTCAAGGGGTATGAATACTTTCCAAAGGCACTGTACACTGCTGATACTGTGTTAATTATAAATCCTGATTGCCTAGTCATGTTTACCCCTACCCACATGTACGGTACCAGTCAAAAAAGTTTGGACACCTACTCATTCAAGGGTTTTTCAAAATATTTACTATATTGTAGAATAGTGAAGACATCACAACTATGAAATAACACATATGGAATCATGTAGTAACCAAAAAAGTGTTAAATCAAAATATATTTTATATTTGACATTCTTCAAAGTAGCCACCCTTTGCCTAGATGACAGCTTTGCACACTCTTGGCATTCGCTCATCCAGCTTCACCTCGAATGCTTTTCCAACCGTCTTGAAGGAGTTCCCACATATGCTGAGCACTTGTTGGCTGCTAAGCCCTTCACTCTGCGGTCCAACTCATCCAAAATCCATCTCAATTGGGTTAAGGTTGGGGGATTGTGAAGGCCAGGTCATCTGATGCAGCACTCCATCACTATCCTTCTTGGTCAAATAGCTCTTACACAGCCTGAAGGGTGGGATTGGTCATTGTCCTGTTGAAAAACAAATGATAGGTGGGGCTAAGCGCAAACCAGATGGGATGGCATATCGCTGCAGAATGTTGAGGTYGCCATGCTGGTTAAGTGTGCCTTGAATTAAAAAATAAATCAATAAAATCACAGACAGTGTCACCAGCAAAGCACCCCCACCTCCATTCTTCACGGTGGGAACCACACATGCGAAGATCATCCGCTCACCTACTCTGCGTCTCACGAAGACATGGCGGTTGGAACCAAAAATCTCCAGTTTGGACTCATCAGACCAAAGGACAGATTTCCACCGGTCTAATGTCCATTGCTTGTTTTTCAACCATGAAGGCCTGATTCATGCAGTCTCCTCTGAACAGTTGATGTTGAGATGTGTCTGTTACATGAACTCTGTGGAGCATTTATTTGGGCTGCAATTTCTGAGTTAACTCTAATGAACTTATCCTCTGCAGCAGAGGTAACTCTGGGTCTTCCATTCCTGTGGCGGTCCTCAGAGCCAGTGTCATCATAGCGCTTGATGGTTTTTGTGACTGTACTTGAAGATGCTTTCAAAGTTCTTGAAATGTTCCGGATTGACTGACCTTCATGTCTTAAAAGTATTTGAGCCGTTCTTGCCATAATATGGACTTGGTACAACTGACTGGCGCAAACGCATTAAGGAAATAAATTCCACAAATTCGCTTTAAAAAAAGCACACCTGTTAATTGAAATCAATTCCAGGTAACTACCTCATGAAGCTGGTTGAGAGAATGCTAAGAGTGTGCAAAGCTGTCAAGGCAAAGGGTGGCTACTTTGAAGCATCTGAAATATAAAATATATTTTGATTTAACACTTTTTGSTTACTAATAAAGAATACTAATAAAGAAAACCCCTGGAATGAGTAGGTGTCCAAACTTTTGAGTGGTAGTGTACATACACTATTATCTCGTACCCCTACACATTGACTCGGTACTGGAACTCCTTGTGTATAGCCTCATTTTATTGTTTCCCAGTTTTTAAACAAATATTTGTCTTACTTTTTAACTCTGCACTGTTGAGAATGGGCTCTTAAGTAAGCATTTCACTGTAAAGTCTACACCTGTTGTATTCGACGCATGTGACCAATAACATTTTATTTTGATCTCCACTGAGGGATTCCTTCATGCAATCACAGACAATGACCTCATTACAGACCAATAATTGACCCGCTCCAATCCAGAGGCTTCCTGTTTACACTGGCTATTAGAATAATCGAATCAGAGACCAATCAAATCCAATTCACCGCCAGTGTTGGAGGTGGTGGTATGGAATACACTGAACTCAAGATACCAGGAACACACCWTTAAACACAAAGTGTATATTGAGGACTACAAAACAAACAAGTCACCAATGTACCATCCCGATATCAGGTGTAAGATTTACAAAATGGTCAGACAGGAGCACTACTCACACGGGCCTGCAGATGACCAGGTCTCCTTTGTTGGTCCCGTAGGCCAGGCCCATCCCCGGGTCTGGAAGCCATCTGGCTGAATTGATGCTGACATGCCGCCGCTGGTCCGGAGCCATAGGGTAGACCACGTTGAACACCATCTAGGGAACAATTGGAGAACCCAGACAAACAATCATAAACGTCAACATCACTCCAATGTCCCTGCACATTGTAAATACGGTATTGGAACGGACCCTCCAATTGTCCTTACCAATTGTGTTGGTAATTTCTTATGTTTTTTTTTATACCAGAATTACATTGTTATTGCATTGTTGGGTTTTGAGTTGGCAAGAAAGACATTTCACTGTACTTGTGACATTAAAACGTGAAACTAAACAAATGCACAATAAAGTGAACCCTTTGGGTATGGGTAAAAGCCATGTCGGCTAGTCGTGCTCCAAGTCCCTCTACAAACCTGGGTTGTGTTCATTAGACACCAAATAGACAAACGGGGAGGGATTACCTGGACTCATTTAATAATTTTCCAAAGGTTGCCATAATGACCACCAACCCGGTAGTATCAATCTGTGGTACTACCCTTCTCCCTCACTGTTGACCTTCACAAACATACGTTAACATGTAACCAGCGAGCTGGTCTTTTCCCTGCATTAGGTGGGTCTTGCTGTCTGTCTCACCCTGATGGAGGTCTCTCCACCGTGGGGCTGCTGCAGCCGGAACACTTGCGCCACCATGTGGTCGGTGGAGGGATGCAGCAGGATCCTGCGTGAGGCCAAGCCCACCATCACGTAACAGCCCATTGGAGACAGGCTCACCGAGATGGCATTGGGACCTGTGGGAGGATGGAAGACAAATGTTAAGACTGACAAGGTTAGGCAAGACTCTCCTAGGATATTATTGTCCTGTAGTTAAGGTTCACCATCTATAATATTCTGTTTAGTGCACCAATTGTACTAGATTCAATGTTTCAGATTCTCTAGTTCAGTTGTTTCCCAAACCTCTCCTCGACTACCTCCTACAGTTCAACTCATTTAATGTATTCCAGAACTAGCACACCTTATTCAACAAATGAGATGATTAGGTTGACCAATTGAATCAAGTCTGCCATCACTGGACTACCTCAAATAAGTGGATTGGCCGGGGGCACTAAGAGGAGAGGTTTGGGAAACACTTCTATAGCTGTATCCTGGAGGTCAAGTCCCTGACGGCAAGACGTCCTCTACTACGTGACAAGACTTACCAAATCTTTTGGTGTAGAGCACCTCCCCCAGGTTGTGAGGTGCCAGGGAGTACACAGCCAGGATGCCCTCGTCAGGGAAGCCCCGCTGGCTGCTGGGTATAAACACTGCCAGGAGCTGCCCGTCCGCCGAGATGTCACAGCTGGCATCGTTGTAGATCTTACAGTTTGGCACCAGCACATTCACAGAGGCTGGAGGGGTGGCAATAGACATACACAAACAGGCAAACACACACAATGTCAATAATACAGTAGACCTCTAAAGTAAACGCAATCAGAGAGGCAAACATGGCTGTTCAAACAATAGCCGAGCTGGGACCGGTTTAGGAGGATCTAACGTTACACAACTTTCAAACAGAAATGTATTGTGTAGAAATTATAAGATTGTCTGTCAGATAGAATAGAGAATAGGGAATTGTGTCGGCTTTGCAATGTTCTGAAAGTTTTACATACCGTTGCTGATCTCAGGTAGATCAAACTTGGTGAAGTCCCACCACTGCAGCCGGTAGGTGGTGTTGGCTATGTTGCTGGCCACCGCCGACTGGCCGTCCCCGATTGAGGCACCTGAGAGAAATTTGGTCAGTGGATAGGCTATTGAATGTGAAAGAGGAGTAGTGTCTACCACTATTGCAGATAACACAAAATGGATAACATTGAGATGTATGAGAGCAATCAATTAGTTAGTTGTTGCCCACTTGAATTGTACTGGCTTGGATATTCTATTTTACACCTTCGTTCCACTAACAAAAATGGATGGGTAATCAGGCCAGCGAAATACAGCAGTAGCGTGAAAAGGGCATTGCAGCGCACTCCTTTTACAGTGATCACATCCATACAGGACAATTTAACCACACTAAGCGGAGTGTACTCTAGTGAGACAATCTTGGTTAGTACCTGCTAGGACCCTGTTGACAGAGGAGTGGGTGGCCAGGCCAGGCTGTCCCCTCTCATGGAAGATTCCAGCGTAGGGCAAGTACTCAGGTAAAAGAAACCGCCGAGGAACGAATCGCCCCAGTGAAGGCGCAGACATCCTGGCGTTGCGTGGTGTTCGGTGCCTCGTCCTGTCTCCGTTGTCACTGTTAAAACACACACACACAGCAGTTATTGGGAGAAAAAGAGGCTGTTGGGTGAAATGTGTGGTGAAGCTGAATGCTCAAAGTAGGATGACTGTACTCCAGGCCTGGGCAATTATTTTCCATGGAGGGCCACAGAATATATTTTTGCCATCACGGGCCAGAATCACATTACATGATTATACTTAATGTATATGACTGACAGATACATCTACTGTAAATCATTATTAAACAATCAGCACCACGGAAAGAACTCTTGTTAACGGGTATGCACAAAAACACAAGAGAGAGAGCTCAACATTACATTTTAACTTCTCAATCAGTGTGAGGAGTGAAGTCTCTGATGGGCATTGACTAGAGCAGTGAAGTCAGGTATAGTTTCTGAAGTCACTATGCGCTGGATTGCTGAGAGGTGAGATTCAGTAAGAGATGATCTGTGCCTTGACTTGTTATATTTCGTCACTGAAAATGTCTGTTCAAATACATAGGTTGACCCAAACAGTACAAACACGAGTATGACTCCTAATCTTTGGAGAGTTTTGTTCATAGAGATGCATAGAACCTTGTCAGTGACATCAGAGAACTATTCAAAACAGTTCTCCAATCACTACATCAGACTGAAGATCGATAAGCTCAAGTTGCAGGTCAGTGGGATCGTTATCCACATTGAAGGTGAAAGGAGAGGAAACCAACAGCATGTCATTTTCCAACACTTTGAAATCCTCAAAACGACAAGAAAACTCACCATTCAAAGCACGCAGCAGCGATATATACTTCTCCCGCTGGTCAACTGATAGGGAACAGACTAGTAGTGTTGGAAGGTTGGTGAGATTGTTGGCTTCTACTTGGCGTGTCAGGAGGAGTAATTTTCCCTTGAAGGCTTTGACAAGGCTGTACATCTGATGTGCAAAAAGGCCCTTCCCTTCTAGTTTGGAATTCAGTTTATTCATGGGGGTCAATGATGTCCACGGTGAAGGCAAAAATCAGCCACCCATTCTTTATCTTGCAGTTGAGGGAAATCCACATATTTTCCTTTCATTTACAAAAACTCAGCAATCTCTGACTTCAGCTCCCATACACTTTTAAGCACCTTCCCCAAACTCAGCCATCTCACTATTGTGTGGAAGGGGAAACCTGCTTGACCGACTCTCTTCAGACAGTGAGACAAACTGCCTGTGGTTTAAAGATTTTGCTCTTATGAAGTTTACCACTTTAGTGACTGTATCCACAACAAGGCTCATTTTCAGAACACATTTATAGTACCTCCTGATGAATAATCCAATGCAGGAAAATCATTTTCTGATCTGGTTTRAGCTCAGCTACTTGATCTTTTATCCTTTTCAAAAGGCCAGCGTTTTTTCCTGTCAAGTTTGGGCACCRATCAGTGATCACACTGGATAACTTTTCAAAACTCGGTCCCAGCTTTGCCACACACTTATTAATCTCCAACAATAAATATTTCCCTGTGGTTGTGCTCTTCATTGACTGCACTGAAGCAAGCTCCTCTGTAATTTCAAAGTCTGGGATTATGTCTTGTAATAATATCAACTGTGCCATGTCACGCGCATCACTGCTCTCATCCAGGGCCAAGGAGAAATAGGTGAAATCCTTTATCCTTTTCCATATTCTCTGTGATGTTCATCTTGACAAGGAAACATTTTCAAAGAGCTCTTTCTTGTCGGGGCAAAGTATGGCTGCAAAGTCAATTAAACATTCTTTAATGAAGCAGTGGAAGTTAAATCACTACACAAAGGCGAGTATTCATTGGGCTTTTCATTTGAATAACAAATACAGAATTCCACTGTCCAGTGTGTGTTCTTTTTCCCATCTTAATCTTTGATTTTTATTTGCCAGTCTGAGATATGGCTTTTATTTTGCAACTCTGCCTAGAAGGCCAGCATCCCGGAGTCGCCTCTTCACTGTTGACATTGAGACAGGTGTTTTGCGGGTACTATTTAATGAAGCTGCCAGTTGAGGACTTGTGAGGCGTCTGCTTCTCAAACTAGACACTAATGTACTTGTCCTCTTGCTCAGTTGTGCACCAGGGCCTCCCACTCTTTCTATTCTGGTTAGAGCCAGTATGCGCTGTTCTGTGAAGGGAGTAATACACAGCGTTGTACGAGATCTTCAGTTTCTTGGCAATTTCTCACATGGAATAGCCTTCATTTCTCAGAACAAGAATAGACTGATGAGTTTCATAAGAAAGGTCTTTGTTTCTGGCCATTTTGAGCCTGTAATTGAACCCACAAATGCTGATGCTTCAGATACTCAACTAGTCTAAAGAAGGCAGGTTTTATTGCTTCTTTAAGCAGGGACAACAGTTTTCAGCTGTGCTAACAAAATTGCAAAAGGGTTTTCTAATGATAAATTAGCCTTTTAAAATGATAAACTTGTATTAGCTAACACGTGCCATTGGAACACAGGAGCGATGATTGTTGATAATGGGCCTCAAAGCCTATGTAGTTAACCTCTACGGGATGGGTGTTCCTAAACCGGCACGGTTGTTGCTAACGTGCGCTACTGTGACTAGAATGACGTACACAACAGCCAACCTTCCGGGACATAGACCTGTCTTATATGAAAAAAACATGCTATTGTTTGAGGAGCGCACTAAAAAACATTTTTTTTTGCACGCAACTGGTTTGATACATTCACCTCTGAAGGTAAATAATGCACTTATTACATTGTGTAATCTTGCTCTGATTTGTCATCCTGAGGGTCCCAGAGATAAAACGTAGCATAGTTTTGTTTGATAAAATACATTTTTATGTTCAAATGTAGGAACTTGGGTCCACAGTTTGACCCCGCTGCTGTCTCTGGCTCCACACCCACCCCGCCCGGCCATCTAGATGTGTGAAAGTTAGTGTATAAGCTAATGATCCATCATGTATGACATTCCCTGGGAGTGTGTCAACTTTCATTTTTTATAACCATAGCATTTTTGTATGTTCTCTATAGTTATGTACTTGAAAATTTATCAATTGACCAATTTGGCACATTTTGGCAAACTATGTAATTCTTCACTGGATCAGTCTGAAACTGCACACACTGCTGCCATCCGGTGGCCAACATCTAAATTACACCTAGACTCCTATCCGAAAGTATGGCCTGTCTCTTGCATTTTTTTGGTATTATCTTTTACCAGATCTAATATGTTATATTCTCCTATATTAATTTCTCATTTCCACAAACTTGAAAGTGTTTCCTTTCAAAATGGTATCAAGAACATGCATATCCTTGCCTAAGGTCCTGAGCTACAGGCAGTTAGATTTGGGTTTGTCATTTTAGGCYAAAATTGAAAAAAGGGTACGATCCGTAAGAGGTTTTTAAGAGTAACTAATATCCCATTAAGAGGCCAGGATGGGTTGCACCAACTCACTCTAGCTCTTCAAAGTCCACGTCGCTGTTCTCCATTGCGGCCGAGGGGTTGCCGGCCGGGCTATCCGACGAGGAGGATAGGGTCCTCAGGCGGTTCTGCTGGTAGCGCAGCGAGCGCTGGCGGATACTGTCCCGCCTCGACAGGTACTGGATCATTCTCTGTGCGTAGTACGCAGCCGGGGACAACCTGCAGGAGAAACAACGACAGAGAGAAGAGTTCAATGGGGGGGTTACAGATCTAGGGTTCATACTATACTGAACAAAATGCAACATGAAACAATTTCAAAGATTTTACTGACTTACAATTCATATATGGAAATCAGTTAATTGAAATAAAATAATTAGGTCCTAATCTATGGATTTCACATGACTGGGAATACAGATATGCATCTGTTGGACAGATACCTTAAAAAAAAAAAAAAAAAAGTAGGGACATGGATATGCAAACCAGTCAGTATCTGGTGTGACCACCATTTGCCTCATGCAGCACGACATCTCCTTCGCATAGAGTTGATCAGGCTGTTGATTGTGGCCTGTGGAATGTTGTCCCACTCAGAAGCTGTGTGAAGAGTCTGGATATTGGTGGAAACTGGAACACGCTTTCGTACACGTCGATCCAGAGCATCCCAAATATGCTCAAAGAGTATGCAGGCCATAGAAGAACTGGGACATTTTCAGCTTCCAGGAATTGTGGTGATAGCGGCGAATGAATGGCACGGCAATGGGCCTCAGGAGCTTGTCAAGGTATCTCTGTGCATTCAAATTGCCAGCGATAAAAAGTAATTGTGTTAGTTGTCCATAGCTTATGCCTGCCCATACCATAWAACACTACCACGGAGCACTCTGTTTACAACGTTGACATCAGCAAACCGCTCACCCATACGACGCCATACACGTGGGTATGCGGTTGTGAGGCCGGTTGGACATCCTGCTTATTCTCTAAAACAACGTTGGAGGCGGCTTATGGTAGAGAAAATAACATTAAATTCTCTGGCAACAGCTCTGGTTGACATTCCTGCAGTCAGCATGCCAATTACACGCTCCCTCAAAACTTGCGACATCTGTGGCATTGTGTGACAAAACTGAACATTTCCGAGTGGCCTTTAATTGTCCCTAGCACAAGGTGCACCTGTGTAATGATCATGCAGTTTAAATCAGATTCTTGATATGCCACACCTGTCAAGTGAATGTATTATCTTAGCAAAGGAGAAATGCTCACTAACAGGGATGTAAACAAGATTTAAGAGAAATAAGGTTTGTGTGTACGGAAGATATCTGGGATCTTTTTTTTCAGCTCAAGAAACCAACACTACATTATATATTTTTCAGTGTAGGTTGGCAAAATTACATTAACTTTCTCAAAATTCCTGAGTTTAAGAAATCCTCTAACTTTCATTTTTTGTTAAACCTGTGAACTTTTGGGAAAATTGCTGGGATTTTCTCAACCGTACTTTAAAACTGTCAACTTTGTTTCGACAGAACCTCTAACAAAACGGTGCACCTGGAGGGGTTTTATCCTGTCAAACACAGTACACGTTCATTAGAGGTGAGATTGGTTTGGGGGCTGGTACCTGGCAGGGTCTGGGTAGATGGGGTGGTCTCTGGATCCTCCCATGTCATAGCGGGAGAGAGAGAGGAGGGAGGACTCCAACAGCCTCCTGTGAACAAACACGCCAAGCAATGGATCAGCGTTTAATCTCCTCTACAAAAGGGAGTCCATTTGTTTTATACAACTATTTGGACAATATACAGTACCAGTCAAGGGTTTCTTTAATTTTTACTATTTTCTACATTGTAGAATAGTGAAGACATCAAAATAATAATAACAACACATACGGAATAATTAAGTAACCAAAAAAGTGTTCAAAATATATTTTATGAGATTCTTCAAAGCAGCAACCCTTTGCCTTGATGACAGATTTGCACACTCTTGGCATTCTCTCAACCAGCTTCATGAGGAATGCTTTTCCAACAGTCTTGAAGGAGTTCCCACATATGCTGAGCACTTGTTGGCTGCGTTTCCTTCACTGTGCGGTCCAACTCATCCCAAACCACCTCAATTGGGTTGAGGTCGGGTGATTGTGGAGGCCAGGTCATCTGATACAGCACTACATCACTATCCTTCGTGGTCAAATAGCTCTTACACAACCTGGAGGTGTGTTTTGGGTCATTGTCCTGTTGAAATACAAATGATAGTCCCACTAAACGCAAACCAGATGGGATGGCGTATCGCTGCAGAATGCTGTGGTAGCCTTGCCGGTTAAGTGTGCCTTGAACTCTAAATAAATCAAAGGCAGTGTCGCCAGCAAAGCACCCCCACACCATCACACCTCCTCGCCCATGCTTCACAGTGGGAACCACACATGTAGAGATCATCCGTTTACCTACTCTGCGTCTCACAAAGGCAAGGCAGTTGGAACCCAAAATCTCAAATTTGGACTCAACAGACCAAAGGACAGATTTCCACCGGTCTAATGTCCATTGCTCGTGTTTCTTGGCTCAAGCAAGTCTCTTCTTATTGGTGTCCTTTAGTAGTGGTTTCTTTGCAGCAATTCGACCATGAAGGCCTGATTCACGCAGTATCCTCAACAGTTGATGTTGAGATGTGTGTTACTTGAACTTTGTTAAGCATTTATTTGGGCTGCAATTTCTGAGTTAACTCTAATGAACTTATCCTCTGCAGCAGAGGTAACTCTGGGTCTTCCTTTCCTGTGGCGGTCCTCATGAGAGCCAGTTTCATCATAGCGCTTGATGGTTTTTGCGACTGCACTTGAAGGTGCMTTCAAAGTTCTTGAAATGTTCCGGATTGACTGACCTTCATGTCTTAAAAGTATTTGAGCCGTTCTTGCCATAATATGGACTTGGTATTTTATCAAATAGGGCCATCTTCTGTATACCCCCCTACCATGTCACAACACAACTAATTGGCTCAAATGAATTAATGAAAGAATTAATAAGGCACACCTGTTAATTGAAATGCATTCCAGGTGACTACCTCATGAAGCTGGCTGAGAGAATGCCAAGACTATTCAAAGTTGTCAAGGCAAAGGTTGGCTACTTTGAAGAATCTCAAAAATAAAATATTTAGATTTGATTAACACTTTTTTGGTTACTACATGATTCCATATGTGTTATTTCATCGTTTTCACGTATTATTCAACAATGTAGAAAACAGTAAAAATAAAGAATAACCTTGGAATGAGTAGGAAATACTGAGAAAAGCAGACCAGTAGTTACTTGTTCTTATAACAGAGAGGATCACTAGCTAAAGTGAGCCGAGTTGTGGTCAGTAGATAAAACTGAAGAAAACTGTTTGAAACAGCGAGGTACGATCCAAGCTCGTTCAATAAGAAACGTTCATTTGAAAACATATTGCTACGGTGTGCACTACTGAGCACGACCCTGGACTGAGCAAAAAACACCACTGTAGAGACTACCAAGGACTTTCTCATAACTCTACCTCCTCAGAGAGTCCTCGTCTGGGTTATCCACAGGCATTTCCTGGCTTAAGGCCTCTGGCGGTGCATCGGCAACGGTGGAGCGGCTGGAGGCGGCCTGGCGGTAGACGCGCTCCCACTGGCCCGTCTCCTGGTTGTACACCAGGCCCACTGTCTGCTCACCGGGCTGGGCAGTGGACGACGCAATGGTGGGGAAGGGCATGGCCGCACCATGAGGGCCTGGGGAGGGCTGCCGCTCGCTGGGCTCCGGGGGCTGGGTTACCCTCCTCTCCCTCTCTGGTGGCTGGGGTTGGGGCTCCCGCCTCTGTGGTGACACATGGGTCTCTTCATAGGCAGGGCTGGTCGGCTGCTGCCAGGGAGAGCTGGAGCCCTCCTGGGTGGAGACAGCGGAGGTGGACGAGGCTGGGCTGGTGCGCTCCCAGCGTTGGGAGTCGTGGTTGAAGGTGAGCAAGTTGTGGCAGGCCCGGCAGCGGTTCAGTTGGCCCCGAGAGGAGTGAGCCGCATTGGAGGGAGGGGGGTTGTTCTCGGCTGGGGTTGGTGGGGGTGGCTGGGGCTGATAGTGGGAGGAGGAAGGCCTGGGTCTCTCCGGGTCCATGTTGTTGTTGAGCAGCTCCTGTGTCTGCTCCTGGCCGCCCTCCCCTCCCCCGACGCCCCCCAGCGGCGACTCCAGGTCCTGCATGCGGTCAAACTCCATGAAGTAGCGGCTCAGGTTGCACTGGAGCACGTTGCGGAACGAGGTCGGGTTGCTGCGCGTGCCGTCCCAGAAAGGGTGGTGCCCGCTGCTGGTGCCCGCCCCTCCACCACCTCGCTGATTGGCCACGGGGCCAGAGCCCGGTTCAGAGCTTGACTGCGTGGGGAAACCCCGTCCCTCTGTGGCGGAAGTGTAGACAGGGGACTGGGAGGAGCCGTCCTGCTGCCGGAGCACTGACAGCAGGCTGACGGAGGACGAGCTGGTTCGGGGGGGCAGCATCCCACCCCCGACACCACCCATACCACCTCCCCCGCTCACCCCACCTTCACTCCCTCCAGTCCTGCTCTCTGAGCCTCTCATGTTCAGCAGGCTGCGTGTCCAATCGGGTCCGGGCAGTGGGCGGGAGGGGGGTTGGTGGCTGGTGGGTGGTGGCGGAGGCTGCTGGCTCAGGGGCGGGCTGGCCACGTGGGCGGTAGGCACGGCACGGTGCAGGGAGCTGCCGGCGCTGTAGTAGACCGTAGTGAAGGCAGAGGGCCGCTGTTGGGCCCCACCGGGATCTGAAGGCTGTCGGGGCTCCGTACGGGCTGAGGAAAAGGTGGAGGCGTGGGGGGCCGGCTGAGGGTGCTCAGGGAGGACCACAGGCCTGGAGGAGGGCCCCTCGCCCAGAGAGGGGCTGCGGTTGGCTGTGCAGCGGCTGCATAGGCACACCATGCCCAGGTGCTGGGTGCAGCCCGGGAAGGGCAGTCCACGGTCCTGCGAGGCTGGGTACTGGCCCAAAGGCATGCTGGGGGGCTCGCCGCTGCTCTCCCCGCCAGGGCGGGGCGCATCCCCCCCGGCCTGCGCTCCCGAGGAGCGTGACGAAAGGATGTGCAGGAAGTTGTGGAGGATGGGCGTGCGGCGTACAGGCTGGGAGGGCAGGAAGGAGCGCTGGCGGAAGTGGGGCATCTCTACGCTGTCCATGGGGACCTCTGAGTCATCATCATTCTACAGGACATAATACGTCAGATATGAGGGTAGACATGTTGAATGTTTTAGCGTGCAGTCATGTTTAAAAGGCTTTGAGAAGATTTAATTTCTAGACAGAAAACTGTATACAGTATAGGGCAATTTTGTTGTGATAGGAGAAAAGAACTCACCTGCTGGTTGGAGGGGTTCACAGTAGCAGTCAGAAGATTGTGCCCCAAAGGATCAAATCTCACCAACCTAAAAGAGAAAACAGCCGGGTTTTCCATCAACTCAAAATATATTCTAATCATAGCAATATCATATTATAATGATACAACATTTACGCTACTGTGGAATTGTTCCATGTGAAAATGAAAAATTGTTTCAAAAATATGTTTTCCTGAAATCAAAATTATAGGAGAAAGGGACGACCATCCTACTCAGTGAAACTATATATAAATAAATAAAAGTTATCGATTATGTAAACTAAACATATTCATGTCACCAAATACCAGATTTTTAATTTTTTTAACTGTTTTTTGGTCTAGCCGGAGGACAGACATTTTTTCCATTCTCCTCTGGCTACATCGACTTTAATACAAAACCTAGGAGGCTCGTGCTCCTCACCCCCTTCCATAGACCTACATGGTAATTATGACGACTTCCGGAGGACCTCAAACCAATCAAAGTTTACCAGTATGAACTAACATGTCCATCCAATCAAAGGATCAGTGAATTAACCTAGTACTAGGCATGTGCGATTTAGAAGCTTAGTGAGTTGAGACAGTTTATAGTTGAGCGTTTTGGATTATTCCATTCAACTTTTGTGCATCTAGACCCGTCTTTTCAATGCGATCTTCGTATTCTGATAGCAGAAGTTGCATTTAAGTCAAGTGTAGACTAGTTTTTCCAATGCCTCTCAAAGAAGGGCACTTATTGGTAAATGGGTAAAAATAAATTGAATATCCCTTTGAGCATGGTGAAGTTATTAACTACACTTTGGATGGTGTATCAATACACCCAGTCACTACAAAGATACAGGCGTCCTTCCTAACTCAGTTGCCGGAGAGGAAGGAAACCTCAGGGATTTCACCATGAGGACAATGGTTACATCTACCAAGGGAATTCTCTTCAATCATAATCACAGCCGTATATATTCCCCCCCAAGCAGACACATCGATGGCCCTGAACGAACTTTATCTGACTCTTTGTAAACTGGAAACCACACACCCTGAGGCTGCATTCATCGTAGCTGGGGATTTTAACAAGGGGAGTTAAGGGGATATAGGGTGAGAAATTGACGGCTTGTCACAAAAGACTCACAAACTTCCTACAGATGACCACAATCGAGAGCATCCTGTCGGGCTGTATCACGTGTCTTGTGTATACGGAACTGCTCGCCCACGAACCGTAAGGCTCTCAGAGGGTAGTCGAGGTCTGCGAACGCAACACCGGGGGCTAAACTACCTGCCCACAGGACCCTACACCACCGATGTCAATTCAGGGAAGGCCATAAAGGATCTCAGGACAAAACACCCAACCATGCCTGTTCACCCGCTATCATCCAGGGAAGGGCGAGGTCGTAAGTACAGGTGCATCAAGCAGGGACCGAGAGACTGAAAAACAGGCTTCTATCTCAAGGCATCAGACTGTTAAACACCACCACTAACATTTTGCGGCGCTGCAGGACACATAGTGACTCAATCTCAGCCACTTTAAATATGGGAATTGATGGATATTATGTAAAAATGTACACTTAGCCCACTTTAAACAATGCACTTAATGAATAGTTTTTCATAACCCTACATTTACCCATCTATCATATGTATAATACTGGTGCGCCGAATATCATCTACTGATCTGCCATCTATATGATATAGATACATGTACACAACTAGCACTTTTAAAAGCATATGCCACTTTATGTTTTATCATACCCTACATGTCACTCATCTCATATGTATATCTGTACTCTAGTACCATCTATCTGCAG
>NC_036842.1:48882600-48902844 GCF_002910315.2 Salvelinus sp. IW2-2015
GGCCTAATCTAAAAACAAAACCTCCCTAAATTCCTATCAGCATATCATTGTGCTACCAGGGCTGGGAAAACCCTAGATCCATTGTTATACTAATTTCCGCGACGCATATAAGGCCCTCCCCGGCCCCCCTTTCGGAAAAGCTGACCACGACTCCATTTTGTTGATTCCAGCCTACAAACAGAAACTAAAAAACAACAAGCTCCCGCGCTCAGGTCTGTTCAACGCTGGTTCCGACCAATCTGAATCCACGCTTCAAAGGACTTGCTTCGATCACGCGGATTGGAATATGTTCCGCATTGCGTCCCAACAACAATATTGACGAATATGCTGATTCGGTGAGCGAGTTCATTAGGAAGTGCATTGACGATGTCGTACCCACAGCCAACGATTAAAACATTCCCCAAACCAGAAACCGTGGATTGACGGCAGCCATTCGCGCGCGTGAAACTGAAAGCACGAAACGGCTTTATGAACCAGGGCACAGGTGACCGGAAGCAATGGACCGAATACAAACAGCTGTAGCTATTCTCTCCGCAAGGCAATCAAAACAGGGCTAAGTCCCAGTACAGAGACAAAATCGAGTCGCAATTCAACAGCTCAGACACAAGAGGTATGTGGCAGGGCTACCGTCATCAATCCGGCATCTACAAAAAGAAAACCAGGCCCCGTCCGGGACCAGACTGTCTTGCTCCCGACAGGCTAAACAACTTTTTCCCGCCCGATTTGCAATAACAAGTGCTAGCCCTGACCACGGCCCCCCCTACCCAAAACCTGCGGGCTCTCCTTCACTGCCAGCCGAGGTGAGTAAAAACATTTAACGGTGTTAACCTCGCAAGGCTGCAGGCCCAGACGGCATTCCCAGCCGCGGTCCTCAGAGCATGCGCAGACCAGCTGGCTGGTGTGTTTACGGACATATTCAATCAATCCTTATCCCCAGTCTGCTGTTCCCACATGCTTCAAGAGGGCCACCATTGTTCCTGTTCCCAAGAAAGCTACAGCGTAACTGCATCTTGCCATGCCGTTCTGTACCACCACTCATTCATATATCTTTATGTACATATTCTTTATCCCTTTACACTTGTGTGTGTGTATAAGGTAGTAGTTGTGGAATTGTTAGGTTAGATTACTTGTTGGTTATTACTGCATTGTCGGAACTAGAAGCACAAGCATTTCGCTACACTCGCATTAACATCTGCTAACCATGTGTATGTGACTAATAAAATTTGATTTGATTTGATTTGATACATTAAAACAGTAACAGAGTTTAATGGCTGTGATAGGAGAAATCCGAGGATGATCAACAATATTGTAGTTACTCCACAAGAATAACCTAAATGACAGCATGAAAAGGAGGAAGCTTGTACAGAAGGGCTGCCTAACCCGCTTCCTGGAGATCTACCGTCCTGTGGGTTTTCAGCCCAACCCTAATTTAACCCACCTGGTCTACTTATTAGCTGCTCAACAAGACCTAGACTATCTGAATCAGATATGCTAAATTAGGCTTTTACTAAAAACCTACAGGACAGTAGATCTCCAGGAAGAGGGTTGGGCAGCCCTGTTGTACAGAATGCATCCTGTTTGCAATAAGCTACTAAAGTAAAACTGCCAAAAACAAAACAAAAAATTATGTCCTGAATACAAAGCGTTATGTTCACATTTTCAAGCACAGTTGTGGGTGCATCAGGTTATGGTAATGCTTGTTATGGTAATGCTTGTGATCAGCAAGGACTAGGGATAATTTTTGTATTATTTATACAAAAAGAAACGGAATAATGCTAAGCACAGGCAAAATACTAGAGGAAAACTTGGTTCAGTCAGACTGCCAACAGCCTACTTTCAGTAGGACAATAACCTAAAACACAAGACCAAATATACACGAGTTGCTTACCAAGACGACATTGAAAGTTCCTGAGTGGCCTAGTTACAGTTTTGACTTAAATTGGGTTGAAAATCTATGGCATGACTTGCAATGACCAACAACTTAACAGACAAATGTGCAAATATTGTATAATCCAGGTGTGCAAAGCTCTTATACACTTACCAAGAAAAACCTCACCGCTGTAATCTCCGCCAAAGGTGATTCTAAAAATGTATTGACTAAGGGGTGAGAATACCTATGTAAAATTTGATCTGTATTTCATTTTTCAATAAATGTGCACACATTTCWAAAAAACATTTTTTCACTGTCATTATGGGGTATTGTGTGCATATGGGTAAAAAAAAGATACATTTTGAATTCAGGCTGTAACAAAATGTGGAATAAGTCAAGGGGTATGAATACTATCTGAAGGCACTTTATATACATTGCATCCAGAAAGTATTCCGACATTATGTTACAGCCTTACTCTAAAAGGTTATATATATATATATATATATATTTTTTTTTTAAATGGTCCTATACACACAAAAAAAATAATTCATCATATTTGCATAAGCATTCAGATCTTTCACTCAGTACATTGTTGAAGCACCTTTGACAGCGATTACAGCCTGGAGTTTTTTTTAGGTATGACGCTACAAGCTTGGCACACCAGTATTTGGGTAGTTTCTCCCATTCTTCTCTGCAGATCCTCTCAAGCTCAGTCAGATTGGATGGGAAGCATCGCTGCACAGCTATTTTCAGGTCTCCAGAGATGTTAGATCGGGTTCAAGTCCAGGCTCTGGCTGGGCCACTCAAGGACATTGAGACMGTATGTACATACAGTTGAAGTCGGAAGTTTACATACACTTAGGTTGGAGTCATTAAAACTCATTTTTCAACCACTCCACAAAATTCTTGTTAACAAACTATAGTTTGGGCAAGTCGGTTAGGACATCTACTTTGTGCATGACACGAGTAATTGTTCCAAGAATTGTTCACAGACAGATTATTTCACTGTATCACAATTCCAGTGGGTCAGAAGTGTACATACACTAGGTTGACTGTGCCTTTAAACAGCTTGGAAAATTCCAGAAAATTATGTCATGGCTTTAGAAGCTTCTGATAGGCTAACTGACATAATTTGAGTCAATTGGAGGTGTACCTGTGGATGTATTTCAAGGCCTACCTTCAAACTCAGTTTCTCTTTGCTTGACATCATGGGAAAATCAAAAGAAATCAGTCAAGACCTCAGAAAAACAATTGTAGACCTCCACAAATCTGGTTCATCCTTGGGAGCAATTTCCAAATGCCTGAAGGTACCACGTTCATCTGTACAAACAGTAGTACGCAAGTATAAACACCATGGGACCACGCAGCCGCCATACCGCTCAGGAAGGAGACGCGTTCTGTCTCCTAGAGATTAACGTACTTTGGTGCGAAAAGTGCCAATCAATCCCAGAACAACGTCAAAGGACCTTGTGAAGATGCTGGAGGAAACAGGTACAAAAGTATCTATATCCACAGTAAAACGAGTCCTATATTGACATAACCTGAAAGGCCGCTCAGCAAGGAAGAAGCCACTGCTCCAAAACCGCCATTAAAAAAACAGACTACGGTTTGCAACTGCACATGGGGACAAAGATCGTACTTTTTGGAGAAATGCCCTCTGATCTGATGAAACAAAAATAGAACTGTTTGGCCATAATGACCATCGTTATGTTTGGAGGAAAAAGGGGGAGGCTTGCAAGCCGAAGAACACAATCCCAACCGTGAAGCATGGGGGTGGCAGCATCATGTTGTGGGGGTGCTTTGCTGCAGGAGGGGCTGGTGCACTACCACAAAATAGATGGCATCATGAGGTAGGAAAATTATGTGGATATATTGAAGCAACATCTCAAGACATCAGTCTATAGAAAATGTGTGGGCAGAACTGAAAAAGCGTGTGCGAGCAAGGAGGCCTACAAACCTGACTCAGTTACACCAGCTCTGTCAGGAGGAATGGGCCAAAATTCACCCAACTTATTGTGGGGAGCTTGTGGAAGGCTACCTGAAACGTTTGACTCAAGTTAAACAATTTCAAGGCAATGCTACCAAATACTAATTGAGTCTATGTAGTCTAATGTGGCGCCAGACATTTGACCTGCAGCATGTTAATTTACTGGACCCATATGCATTGGGTGAGTAACCCGATTAGGGCATCCACCCACTGTACTCAGAATGACAGCAAACATATAGATGATGGTAATTCATCTTAACAGCACATGCAACATCTTACCGAAATTCTGATGCGCAGTTTGAAGATGTTACATTAACTTTCCACGTTTACCTTCTCAGCCAACAAGAGATTAATAAAACGGCAAAACCACTACCCTATTTCAATCTAGTATCCCCAATAGTAGAAACGCTTACCTATTCTATTAGTCAGCTTGTGGAATGATAGAACCCAAATTCATACAACCAGTATATGAAGAAAAAAAAAAGGCAATGAGGCTGACGCAGCAGATCAGATGGTTTAGCCTAAAAATGTTGATAAACTATCTTCTTCACATTATAAGCGCAGCAATGCGCATACTGCAGTAGGCTACGCACAAATGTTTTTTCCATTATGCAATTTGCTGGAAAACGCTGTTGTCAAAAGCGCACTGCACATGCAAGAGGTTTCATGTGACCTTTAAAAATGTCAATATTTTCATCTATGGAAGATCTAAAGATGCAACAACTAGCATGGGTTGCTAATATGACTAGGATTYTGCCTTTGCCTACTTGACAATGAAAGGAAGTTGAAATCCAATCGGACATGGAACAAACATGAGAGAAATAGGCTACTTGTTTCAATGACATATGGAAGGAAGTCTTTATAAAAAATAATTGCCTCAACGTTTATAGAAATAGATTTTGGCTATAGGCTACTTTGAAGCAAGGTAAGACATGCCTCACAAAATGAAGTAAAACATTCTGGTTTCACACAATTAAGTATATATTTTCAAAATGTGTACTGCCTCCAGTTCACATTGCAAAGTATGACGCGCTGAAGCCTACTGTTGCCTAATGCCTATGCACTTGAATGGCAAGCGCATTTCAATTACCAGTTGAGAAATAAAAATAGTAGCTCTTTAAATTGTGGCCATCAAAACTGTTTTTTACATGTGATTGCATTTAGAATTGTGCGCAATGATTGGGCATATAAAAACATGTTTCACTCCAGCAGCAACAGGAGCAGTAGCAGCAGCTCTCTCGCTGTCTGACAGATTTTCACTCAAACTAGGCTCTTTATCTGTARGCTGTACGCCTGTGATAAATAAGAATCATAAACGACCAAATGAAAACACACAAGCACCAATATAATTATGCAAATTAACCTATAGAACAGAAAAGCATGACCGATCAAATGCATTTACATCGACTAACTGGTATTTCTATCAATTAATAGGCTAAAAAGCATTATATTGCAATGGGCTTTTGTTATACTCCAGGACAATTGGCCGGCGCCAATTTTATTTATTGCCTTTTTATTCGTTTTTAAAATCACCCAAAAGCCAGCTATTACGGGCTAACGGAAACCCAGAGAGAGAGCGCGAAAGTATGTAGTATATATCCAGCCCTCCATCAATATCTATGGTCTCTCACCTGACTCTTTCAGTCTCGCTGCCGGTTTTGACCACGGCAAAGGGCTCGGGGCGGCTCCAGTCCCAGAAGTGGAGCTCGTTATTGGTGGCGATGAGGAGGAGCTGGGCAGTGGGGTGGAAGGCTAGCGAGGCAATGGCCACGTTGCTTTCCGTGAACCAGCTCTCACTGCCACCCTGCAGAAACAAACACAAGGGGATTTAATACAGAAAGAAACAAGTAGGATACGGCAACAGTGGATACAAACGCTTGCATGATCTTTATGGAATGCAGATTCCTGTCAAAGGGGTTTATCAACTAGACTACCAATAGCAACACAATGAAGATAGACAAGTTTCCTTATGATACCTGGAGTTGGACAGTGCCCTGGGGGACAACTCAACATTTACTTCTGGCGAAGACTGTGCTGTGTATGCAAGTCTTACAATCTAACATAGTAAAAGAATATACCTATGCAACTTGGCAAGCGGAGACCTGAAACTTGTGTCCTATTTTATTTTAATAGGGGTCTGTCTGTGTTTAAGAGAAGGCACCACTTACATGCAGGTCCCAGATGCGGACCTCTCCATCAAGGCACCCGGAGGCCACCAGACCTGGGATGGTAGGGTGAAAGGTCACGCACCAGGGCGTGCGGCGGTGGCCTACCAGCGAATGCAAGCACTTTCCAGTCTTCACCTCTGTGATGTAGATGTTGTGATTGACATGAGTGGAAGCCATGAGGGTCCTATCAAATTGGAGATAAGGGGGGGTAGAGTAAATGTTACAGCTGCTATGCCGCTTAAGAAAGCCCTGCCTCAAATGCTCTCATGAATCCATTCGTGCGGCCGGGTCAGCTGAGTTCCTTACCGGTCTGGGCTGAAAGCCAACAGGAACGTCGAGCGAGGGCTGTCTGGCAGCTCCACTTTCTGTGTAAGGGCAACAAACATTGCTTAACGCCTTACATGGAGGTAGCACACGCATTATTAAATGCACAAATCATAGTATAATTACATATATTCAAACAGACATTTTTTTTTTTATCTTAACACTTAAGTGAATTTGTGATCCATCAACTGCATATTATTAGGGATTTTGAAGAACAACTCCCAAAATAGACTATAGATGGTAAAGATAAGCACAGGGCATTGTTTCCATGGTGACGAGTTAAAGGCAATGGTATGTTGTTCCAGATCAAAATGACTACTGCAGCAGGTGGGCAGTGAAAGTAGTGAGAGGTTGATAGCCTCCTACTACTCCATATCTGTTGAAACCAAAGCAGTTTTGACCAATCCTTTGACTGGGATAGTGTGCTTCTTTGGCTTTTACCTGACTCTGCCATTTCATCCAGCGGACCTTCTCCTCCACCAGCTGCTGCAGGAGGCGCTTGGAGCCAAAGGCCTGTGAGCCGCGCTCCCGGCTGGACAGGATCCGCACAGAGTTCCTCTGATGACGAGAGGCCATGGTGGTTCTCCTCCCGTATGGGGCCGGGGCCACACCACCACTCTGCCACTGGCCTCTCTGGCTGCTCTAGGGACAGTCACTTCTGCTGCCGCCACTCGCTCGCCATGCAGAGTCTAGGCTGGGGAGGAGAAAAGAGAAAATGGGAAGAGAGGGCCAAGAACAGAAGATAGTAGTTTAGTTTTGGTTGGCATAGGTTTTGCACATGGAAGTAGTTGATGATTGAAAAATTTGTTTGACAGACTACATTGAAGATCATGAGGGTGTGCTGTGTTGGCCTAGACATTATATAATCTGACAGCTAGAAGCAGCACTACCAGTGAGTGCTATAGAACTACACTGAACAAAAATATAAAATGCAGGACCTGCACAGCCAGCTTCTTCAACTGCGGGATCGTCTGAAACCAGCCGCTCGGACAACTGATGAAACCGAGGAGTATTTTTGCTTGTAATAAAGCCCTTTTATGGGGAAAAACTGAATCTGATTGGCTGGGCCTGGCTCCCCAGTGGGTGGGCCTGGCTGCCAAGTGGGCAGGCATGCCCTCCCAGGCCCACCCATGGCTGCACCCTTGCCTAGTCGTGAAATCCATAGATTAGTGCCTAATGAATATATTTAAATTGACCGATTTCCTTATATGAACTAAAACTCATTAAAATCTTTGAAGTTGTTGCATGTTGTGTTTATATTTTTGTTAAGTACATTTAGGGGATCGGTACTAAAATATCCTGTGTCCTTAAATAAGAACATCCAAGCTTGCAGCTCTCTGGCTGGCCTACATGTGCAGCCAAAGTCAAGATCTCACATCTGGAAGGCTGCCAAAATGTTGCACTCTTAAAATGTTGTCATATTTTGGTCACAAATTGGCAAAACACCACAGGCAATGCAAAACAGCACTGCTTTGCACCCTCTTAACAAGCCTTGTTTAACTTGGGCTTGGATAACCAAAGGCATTTTAAACGAGGGGAAAATTTCTCCAACACTGGAGCGGGAGATTTTCCAGTAAACAAAGATGACCAACAAGAGTCATATTAGGAAAACACAATCCTTGGCAGGCGGTGCCACATTATTTTAAACCATGACGGGTGGGTCTAATTGCAATTCTAAGTAAGACAGACGTCCAAAACGGATCCAAACATGGATCATCACTGCGGTATGCAATTTTCATCAAGTCGCTTTCCAGAACGCCAATGAGTGATGTTTCATAAGCTATCCCTGTGGCTTGACTTAGCTCTACATTACAATCTAAGAAGAAACTGAGTGCGAGTCTATGGTGCAGTCACAAAGAGACTCTGAAAAGCCTGTATGTGGTCAAAAAGTAACCAAATACACAACAAGCATATTATTATGCAACTATGTTATTGCAACTCCAATGCTGTTATTCTAAGAATGCTAAGTGATAACAACCATGTCATATGCAGAGAACTATTTATTGAAATAGTTGTGTAGTGCTAGGGCAAAAAACAAACGTGCACCTCTTGGGGTCCCCAAGAACAAGTTTGGGAAACGTTTATTAGGTTAACACTGAGTGCACAAAGCATTAGGAACACCTGCTCTTTCCATGACAGACTGACCAGGTGAACGCCGTGATCCCTTATTGATGTCACCTGTTAAATCCACTTCAATCAGTGTAGATGAAGGAGAGGAGACTGGTTAAAAGAGTGTATATGTGTACCATTCAGAGGGTGAATAGACAAGACAAAATATTTAAATGCCTTTGAACGGGGTATGGTAGTATCTGCCAGGCGCACCGATTTGTGTGTCAAGAACTGCAACGCTGCTGGATTTGTCATGCTTAACAGTTTCCCCGTGTGTATCAAGAATGGTCCGCCACCCAAAGGACATCCAGCCAACTTGACAACTGTGGGAAGCATTGGAGTCAACATTCCTGTGGAACGCTTTCGACACATTGGGGCATGGACTCTACAACGAATTGCGGCTGTTCTGAGGGCAAAGGTGTTCCTCATGTTTTGTACACAGTTTGTCCATATTCATAGACTGCTGAAATAAATTTTTAAATAAGTCATACTAGGTGGCTGACAAACAGCTTGAGTTTACCATGTACTGTTACCTAGCTACGATAACTTCACATAAGAAATAGGATTTTGGCAAACTGATTAATATAGTTAGTTAGCTAAAACCACTGCCTTAACAAGAACGTTAGCTTGATAGCCAACTCAAGAAAATGCGTCTGAAACAGCTACGACTAACCAGCTAGCTAATTAACATTAGCAAATTGGCAAGCTAGTTAACCATCTAACGTTAGCCAAATAAACATGTAGCCAACATTAGCTACTAACGTTACTAGCAAATGTGAGCTATCTAGAAAGCTAAGTAGCTAACGTTAACATTCGGTAGGCAAACAACCAACCAGAAACCCAGCTAATGGTACCGGCAAATGTTTTCATAGCTATAGTAACGTTGGCTAATTTGTCAGTGTAGCTACCCAACGAACCCCGATAGCTAGCTAGGTTAACCCGCTAAACTTGGTAACTAGCCAATAGAAAAAAAAACTTGCTATTAAGTTGGCTAATAGCTAATCCTTGCTGCCAGTCCCGGATACTGTATTAGCATAACTAGCGAGCTAACGAGCTACTGTAAAGAACAAATCCAGCGATACAACGTTAGATATGACACAACAGAAACAAACTGCTTATATTCTGCAGAATCAGCTAACGACTGAGTCAAGAGGCCATTGCCTACCTTTCTTTCTTGTATTCTTGTTGAAATGTGTCATCATAGGCGTAGCTAYCCGTTAGCGTAGCAAGCAAAAATGTACGGCAAGTACTAGCTTGCACCACTTGTCTTAGCCTTGACACATTAATGAATTGACCAATATCAATCTATGATAATTGCGATTGATCACATTCACATCCTCTGATAAATCTATTTCATCATATTATCCTGGCATAGAGCAAATTCATTGTGCTAGCTATCCGTCTACTGCGTAGCTAGCTTCCCAGAGATGTGTCGTGAACAACATTTTTAGCGTGAGCAACAATAGTGGCATCGGCGGTTCGCCTTCAATATAAAAGTCCCCCATTGAAACTGATAAAAATAAGAGGAATCATACCACAGTTGTACTAGATTAATCAGAGCTTTCCAGCCCTGTTCATGGGGAGCTACCATCCAGTAGGTTTCCCCTCCATCCCTAACTAACCTGATTCAGCTCATCAACCAGCTAACTATAACAATCGGGTGCTCTAGATTAGGGTTGGAGCTCTCCATAAACAGGAGAGCCCTAGACTAAATAATGATCTGTTGAATATAAACTATACTGGTAAAAAATATAAACGCAACATGCAACAATTTCAATGATTTTACTGAGTTACAGTTCATATAAGGAAATCAGTCAATTGAAATACATTTTTTAGGCCTTAATCTATGGATTTCACATGACTGGGCATAGGCCCATCCAATTGGGAGCCAGGCCCCCCCACTGGAGAGCCAGGCCCAGCCAATCAGAATTAGTTTTTCCCCATAAAAGGGCTTTATTACTGACAGAAATACTCCTCAGTTTCATCAGTTGTCCGGGTGGCTGGTTTCAGATGATCCCGCAGGTGAAGAAGCTGGATGTGGAGATCCTGGGCTGGTGTGGTTACACATGGTCGGCAGTTGTGAGGCTGGTTGGGCATACTGCCAAATTCTCAAAAATGACATTGGAGGCGGCTTATGGTAGAGAAATGAGCATTCAATTCTCTGGCAACAGCTCTGGTGGACATTTCTGCAGTCAGAATGCCAATTGCACACTCCCTCAAACTTGAGACATCTGTGGCATTGTGTTGTGTGACAAAACTGCACATTTGAGTGGTGGTTGATTGTCCCCAGCACAAGGTGTACCTGTGTAATGATCATGCTGTTCAGCTTCTTAATATACCACACTTGTCAGGTGGATGGATGATCTTGGCAAAGGAGAAATGCTCACTAAAAGGGATGTAAACACATTTGTGGACACAATTTCAGAGAAATAAGCTTTTTGTGCATATGGGAAATTTCTGGGATCTTTTATTTAATCTCATGAAACAGCTGATTGTTCACCCGCATCCGCCCAGAATTGCTAATAACCCACCCGTAACTGCCAGACTAGGCCCATATGTGATAAATTGACAATCTGAGGCCCACACCCGAACCTAACCCCGCAAACATAGAAATGCGGTGTAGGCCAGATTTCCTGATTTAGATATGTTTCTGCTTTATAATTTCCAACATTTTGGTAAGCTATTTGTTAGTCAACTTGTCCTTAATTAGATACATGCAGCTTCTCTTCTGTCATTAGGCTTATATGTTGCCCTAGAACAGTGGTTCCCACACTTTTTATAGTCCCTTACCCCTTCAAACATTCAACCTCCAGCTGGGTACCCTCTCTAGCACCAGAGTCAGCACACTCTCAAATGTTGTTTTTTGCCATCAATGTAAGCCTGCCACACACACTATACAATACATTTATTGAATATAAGAATGAGTGTGAGTTGTCACTACCTGGCTCGTGGGAAGTGACAAAGAGCACTTATAGGACCAGGGCACAAATAATAATCAATAATTTTGCTCTTTATTTAACCATCTTACATATAAAACCTTATTTGTTAATCAAAAATTGTAAATAACTCACCACAGGTTACTGAGAAGGGTGTGCTTGAAAGGATGCACATAACTCTGCAATGTTGAGTTGTATTGGAGAGAGTATTGTATTGGAAAGAGCTTCAACTTCTTAATCATAGCCTCAATATAGTTGCGGCGAGTCCCTGTAATCCTAGATTCAGATGATTCAGGCGAGAAAAAACATCACCCAGCTAGGGCAGTCGTGTGAGAAACTCATCATCATGCAAGTGGTCAGATAAGTGAAAATTATGGTCAGTAAAGAAAACTTTAAGCTCGCCTCTCAATTTTAAAAAAACATGTCAATACTTTGCCCCTTGTTAACCAGCGCACATCTGTATGTTGTAAAAGCGTTACATGGTCGCTGCCCATATCATTGCATAATGCAGAAAGTACATAAAAGTTCAGGGGKCTTGCTTTATAAAAAGTRTACAATTTTCACTGTAGTGTCCAAAAATTATTTCAAGCCGTCAGGCATTCCCTTGGCAGCAAGAGCCTCTCAGTGGATGCTGCAGCGTACGTACCCAAGCGGCATCGGGAGAAACTACTTGCAAGCACATTACCACTCCACTATGTCTCCCTGTCATGGATTTGCGCCATCAGTACAGATACCAAAATGAGCAGCAGCTACGTTTGGCTACATACGAACCGTTAGTGGAATTCCTGCGAGATAGTAACAGTTAATGTGATTGGATGTTAATTATTTGACTATGCTACCTGTATTTGACATTGTGTTGTTATTTCACTGAACAATAGATGGTTACATTTTATTTTTGGCAGTGAAACGAGGKTACTCAGGAGAGAAAAAAATCTCACCCAAATGTATAGCCCCGTCAAATGTACTAAGTATTGTCTTCTGTTGAATTTATATAACATTCCAATTTTTMGGGGCATTTTCTAGTTCAATTGTGGCACGATTCCACTATTTTTATCCGTTTGCATCACGGACTTGTATTTTGAAGCTGAACCACCGATTTCACTATTGTTGCTCACTCTAATGTTGTTCACGACACACTGGTGCGTTCCAGAAAAGGAAAATGTATAAGGAACATTATGTAGGAAAAGGCAATTACAGTAAAGCCCTCACCCCAAAACAGTAACCTGACGTAGTAGGTGCCGTGAAAGAAACGCCTGAAACTAGATCCCCTACATACTTGAGAAGAAGGAAAAAAACTGTCGGGGGAGGTTCTCTTCTGCACTGTTCAAACAACCCAGTAAATGTGGAGGAGTTAAATCGCCTTGTTAATTAAAGTCCAAAAGCAGAAGTAGTGTCACAGGCTCTCTTAACATTTCTCCTGAAAACCTTTACACCCGGTTGTTGGGGACTCGACGCGTCTGCGGACTCCGCAGCAAAAAAAGGGGGTCATGGCTAGAAGGGATCCAGCTTTTGTAAAATTAACATCAAATTTGACTTTTCTTAGCAGGTTAGGAGGATTTACGCAGCAGGTTAGGGTAATTAAGCTAAGGTTAGGAAAATAGTCATGACTAGGGTTAGCTAAAATCTTTTTTTAAATAACGTTAATTTGACAAAAGCTGGATCCCTTTCAGCCTTGACCCAGAAAGGGTCAGCCGAAGATAAAAACATTTTATATATATCCAATGTCTGCCATGTTTTTGGATAACGTGATGACGTAGTCGCTTTAGCGCTGCTCCCTGTGTGCACAATTTACATAATAGTCGGAACTAGGAAACTCTGCAATTTCAGACTTGCTGATTCGTTGAACACGGCACGTGTGTAACTACAACCAGTTAGCAAGTCAGAAATTTCAGTGTTTCCTAAATCCGACTAGGATATTTAAATATTTTTTTTAATTAACAACAAATCATTACAGAAAGTACATGAGGGAACAGAAGTATATATACAATAAACAATTACACAAGGACCTTAAGGGACATACATACACTTACAATTCTAACAGCTTTTTTGTTGGTAGAGTATTTAACTGTCTTAAAATACAGTTCAATTTCTTTTTGTAGGGTAAGAATTTGTTTTTTTGTTTGTAAATTTACATTTGTGTGTATGAAATTTGGCCAAAAGAATAATGAAATTAATTACATAAAAATGTTTCAGCTTATTTCTATCATATGTAAAGAATCCAAGCAGTACATCTCTCCACAATAGTGTAAAATCTTCATAAATGTGTTCAATTATAAAACTACTGATGTCTTGCCACAGTTTTCTTACATGAATACAATGCCAAAAAAGATGCAACACTGTTTCTGGGTGGTCATTACAAAAGGAGCAATTTGAGTTGATATTTTCCTTAAACTTCTTCATATAGTGGTTGGCAGGATAATATTTATGAATAATTTTAAAGGAAACTTCCTTAATTTTGTTAACAAGTAGGTATGTGTGTGGCAACATCCAAACTTTTTTCCAACAGATATTATCAATAAATCTATTCCAATAAGGCATGACATAAGGTATATAGATACAACATCCTGCTAAAACAAGGTCGCTCTGTTGTTGAATGGACCAAAAGAGAAACAAATCTTTCCTACTGATGAGTCAACAGGGTCAATAGAAGGTAGGCTCTGAGGGTCAGGTCTTGACACGTTCCTGAATAACAGAGCAACACCTGAGGGAATGGCGTCTAAAACAATTGCAAAATCTTTAGGTGTTACAGGGACCTTGTAAAGTGATAAGAATTCCTTATAACTGAGTAAAAGACCCTCTGCATTTACCAGTTGGCTCACCAATAGGATATTATTTCGGAACCAATATTCTAAAAACAAAGTAGTATTTTTATACAATATATTCCGATTATTCCATATATAATATCTGTGTGGAGACAAATTGTGTTATAAATTTAGGACCATGACAAGAAAACCTGCCGATGAAAAGCAAAAAGTTTCACTGTAATTTTGTCAATATTATAATTGCAAAACATGAAGTTAAGGCCACCAGAGAAGAGATGAGGAATAAAATTCCAGATAGAAGTGGGTCTTCTTAGGAATTGTTTTATCCAATTGATCTTAAGTATTATTATTAATTCCGACTAGCATAAAACCAGTAGATGGTGATAGCGCTAACGTCATCCACAAATTCCTATGGAAAACTCAATATGGAGCATGAAGCTGTAAGTA
This sequence comes from Salvelinus sp. IW2-2015, assembly GCF_002910315.2. Taxonomy (NCBI): domain Eukaryota; kingdom Metazoa; phylum Chordata; class Actinopteri; order Salmoniformes; family Salmonidae; genus Salvelinus; species Salvelinus sp. IW2-2015. Next base: position 48,897,204 of record NC_036842.1, read on the forward strand.
TTTTAATTTGAAGCGCGCCATGCTGAATGGGGCTGAAAGGCACCAAAAAAAAAAAATCGCAAAGGGTGATGGTGAAAGTGGCTGTAACTAGCAAAGGATATTGGTCGATGTAGTCATTTTCATCCTACATGAGAGAGCCCCGTGCTTGGTCTGTGTCAGCATGTGGTCCTGTGTGATGACAAATGTAGTAGTCAGAATAGATCACTATTTAATGAAATATCTCGATTTGTAGCAATCTTAAAATAGTTCATGTGGGGATCAAACTTGATCATAATAAACACATTTTAGAGCCCAAAACATCTGTCTAAAAAAAAAATGTTTGGCAGTTCTGGAGATCATAATTTGCATAGGCTTTTTATGGGAGACCAGGGCTTTTGGCACCAGGAATATAATTTGTATGTGGGTGCGCCAGTGCCACTATTCATTTCAGCATTATTATGACTTGACAGCAGTCAATAATCTGACTTTCTAAATGAAAAGAAACCGAATATTTCTTTACTACACTCGGTAAACAGCTTTTGCTGAGAGGTGTGGGAGAGGTGTGCTCCTTTCTATCCTATGGGCGCGTTCGAACAGATCACTTTTGTCAAGACATTGACCATTGTTGGTCACCGTTGGTCCTAATCTTTTAAAAGTCTCTCCCATAGACACAAAATGCAATAGCAGCTGGGTCTGGTCTACTTAGGAAATTGACTTCTATTGAAACATACAAAAAATGAGGGAGTGGAGATGTCTCGCTTTCTCTTCTGTCTTTGACTACATGTTGTCTGTATGACATTTACAAAAATCATGTGATCAAAGGTCATTCAGTTTTTGATGAAGTCGCCGAAGTTGCTTTAACACATTTTCAACAATGAAAATACATTTATTAAAAAATGGAAGGCAGTCGGGAAGAGGCAAGATCAGGTTGGACCATTCAAGTCAATGAGAGGGCAGATACTTATGTATCACCCAGGACCAGGCACTAGGGATGTCACGTGTCCTACTCATATCAGTACACTCGTAACTACCTGATCATGACAAAACTTCTATTTGATCAAATAAACCAAATGCGACACTCATTGACCTCCATACAAGAACTCCTTGCTAGGCGAGTGAAAAATATATAAAACGCCACCTGCTGGAGAAGACAGATTTTGGGCCCAGTTATCCCTCTCGCTTTACTCTGTTTTCACCAACTGCACCATGCAGCCATCCCTGCATTGTGGGAGGCATTATTTGGGTGTTTTTGTTTGACCCACGCTAACATGGCCAAATATGTGTCTGAAACAGCAACCAAACAAATGTGCAATGCACTTTCCGAAGTGTAAAAGGCAGCAAGACGCAACATAGTCTGCTGGAAAACCACTTGAAGAAACAGAAACKAACTTTGCCACGATTCTAAAGCCTTGTTCACAAAGCAGGCCTTAATGCTCAAATCCGTTTTGGGCTACTAACTGTACAAACAGCAAGTTACAAGTGACCAAATTGGATTTGTGTGTGATCACACAGCAATCATTTGCTGACAAGGCTATGCTAGTGTCATAGTAATGACGGGTGTGTGCAGTGGTGTAGGCTGATTGGCGTTTGTGCTTCCTATGCTCAGATGTTTTGTAGCAAGCTAAGGTGACAACAATGTCTGCCATGGAGGTTTCCCAGTTGCTTGGAATGTTTTAAATCATAGGGTAAGAAGACTTAAAAAGCCTCAATTGATAAGATGATCCAACTTTCAAAACGAGTCCTTTTTTTGGCTAGCCACAGCAGTCAACTAGCTAGCTAGATGGCTGTTTAGCGTTCTAACATATTCACTAATTTGTTTGTAAACAATTAACAAGCTAGCTAGCTAGCTACCACATGTTCTTGTCAAACTGTCAACAGAGTAGCTAGCAAGCAACAACATATGCCAAATAACAGTCTAAAAACCACTTGAGGGCAGATTTGAACATTCAGACAAGTCACATGGCCAGGAATCAGATTTGAATCTGACTTCAAATGTCGCTTGTAATATCTGATTCCATGTGCTTTTTGGCTGTATATATGCAAATAGATAGGATTTCAGTTACTTCAAATTGCCAATGTGAACACGGCTTAAGAGTCATGGGTAACTGCATACATCTGAAAGTGGGCATGTCAAAAGAAGTGGGTGTATGGAAAGAGAATCCAATGGCGCCGGAGGAGATGGCCGCCGCTTTACGGTCTCCCAACCAATTGTGCTATTATGTGGGMTTTTTTCACGTTATTTGTAAATGATTTTGTACATAATGTTTCTGCAACCATATCTTACGGAAGAAAAGAGCTTCTGGATATCAGGACAGCGATCACTCACCTCGGATTAGACGAAGATTTCTTCAACAACAACAAGCAGGACTCACACGATATTCTCCAAACACCCCACAGGGCAGACATCCCAATTATTCGCAAAAGGAAGCGACGCAGAGGACGAAGAGCCGGATGCCTCGTCCGGACCCGCAGAAGGCAACTAGGAAAGCTGCCGTTACCGTCAATATTACTCGCCAACGTACAATCATTGGACAATAAACTAGACGAGGTACGATCACGAATATCCTACCAACGGGACATCAAAAACTGTAATATCCTATGCTTCACGGAATCGTGGCTGAATGACGACATGGATATTCAGCTAGCGGGATACACGCTGCACCGGCAGGATAGAACAGCACACTCCTGTAAGACGAGGGGGGGCGGTCTGTGCATATTTGTAAACAGCTGGTGCACGAAATCTAAGGACGTCTCTAGATTTTGCTCGCCTGATGTAGAGTATATTGTGATAAATTGCAGGCCACACTACTTGCCTAGAGAGTTCTCAGCTATACTTTTTGTGGCTGTTTATTTACCACCACAATCAGATGCGGGCACTAAGACCGCACTTAGTCAGCTATATAAGCAAATAAGCAAACAGGAAACACCTCACCCAGAGGCGGCGCTCCTAGTGGCCGGAGACTTTAATGCAGGGAAACTTAAATCAGTTCTACCAAATCTCTATCAACATGTTAAATGTGCAACCAGAAGGAAAAAAATTCTAGATCACCTGTACTCCACACACAGACGCGTACAAAGCTCTCCCTTGCCCTCTATTTGGTAAATCCGACCACAACTCTATCCTCCTGATTTCTGCTTACGAGCAAAAACTAAAGCAGGAAGCACCAGTGACTCGGTCTATAAAAAAATTGTCAGATGAAGCAGATGCTAAACTACAGGACTGCTTTGCTATCACAGACTGGAACATGTTCCGGGATTCTTCCGATGACATTGAGGAATACACCACATCAGTCACTGGCTTTATCAATAAGTGCATTGAGGACGTCGTCCCCACAGTGACTGTACGTACATACCCCAACCAGAAGCCATGGATTACAGGCAACATGCGCACTGAGCTAAAGGGTAGAGCTGCCGCTTTCAAGGTGCGGGACTCTAACCCGGAAGCTTACAAGAAATCCCGCTATGCCCTGTGACGAACCATCAAACAGGCAAAACATCACTACAGGGTTAAGAGTGAATCATACTACACCAGCTCCGACGCTCGTCGGATGTGGCAGGGCTTGCAAACTATTACAGACTACAAAGGGAAGCACAGCCGCGAGCTGCCCAGTGACACAAGCCTACCAGACAAGCTAAATCACTTCTATGCTCGCGTCGAGGCAAGCAACACTGAGGCATGCATGAGAGCATCAGCTGTTCCTGGACGACTGTGTGATCACGCTCTCCGTAGCCGACGTGACTAAGACCTTTAAACAGGTCAACATACACAAGGCTGCGGGGCCAGACGGATTACCAGGACGTGTGCTCCGGGCATGTGCTGACCAACTGGCAGGTGTCTTCACTGACATTTTCAACATGTCCCTGATTGAGTCTAATACCAACATGCTTCAAGCAGACCACCATAGTCCATGTGCCCAAGAACACAAAGGCAACCTGCCTAAATGACTACAGACCCGTAGCACTCACATCCGTAGCCATGAAGTGCTTTGAAAGGCTGGTAATGGCTCACATCAACACCATTATCCCAGAAACCTTAGACCCACTCCAATTTGCATACCGCCCAAACAGATCCAGATGATGCAATCTCTATTGCACTCCACACTGCCCTTTCCCACCTGGACAAAAGGAACACCTATGTGAGAATGCTGTTCATTGACTACAGCTCAGCATTCAACACCATAGTACCCTCAAAGTTCATCACCAAGCTAAGGAACCTGGGACTAAACACCTCCCTCTGCACCTGGATCCTGGACTTCCTGACAGGCCGCAGGTGAGGGTAGGTAGCAACACATCTGCCACGCTGATCCTCAACACTGGAGCTCCCCAGGGGTGCGTGCTCAGTCCCCTCCTGTACTCCCTGTTCATCCACGACTGCATGGCCAGGCACGACTCCAACACCATCATTAAGTTTCCTGACGACACAACAGTGGTAGGCCTGATCACCGACAACGATGAGACAGCCTATAGGGAGGAGGTCAGAGATCTGGCCGGGGGGTGCCAGAATAACAACCTATCCCTCAACGTAACCAAGACTAAGGAGATTGTGGACTACAGGAAAAGGAGCACGTCCCCATTCTCATCGACGGGGCTGTAGTGGAGCAGGTTGAGAGCTTCAAATTCCTTGGTGTCCACATCAACAACAAATTAGATTGGTACAAACACACCAAGACAGCCGTGAAGAGGGCACAACAAAGCRTATTCCTCCTCAGGAAACTAAAAAGATTTGTCATGGGTCCTGAGATCCTCAAAAGGTTCTACAGCTGCACCATCGAGAGCATCCTGACCGGTTGCATCATTGCCTGGTACGGCAAATTGCTCGGCCTCCGACCGCAGGGCACTTCAGAGGGTAGTGCGTACAGCCCAGTACATCACTGGGGTAAAGCTGCCTGCCATCCAGGACCTCTACACCAGGCTGTGTCAGAGGAAGGCCCTAAAAATTCTAAAAGACCCCAGCCACCCCAGTCATAGACTGTTCTCTCTACTACCGCATAGCAAGCGGTACCGGAGTGCCAAGTCTAGGACAAAAAGGCTTCTCAACAGTTTTTACCCCCAAGCCATAAGACTCCTGAACAGGTAACCAAATGGTTACCCAGACTATTTGCTTTGTGTGCCCCCCCCCCCAACCCCTCTTTTACACTGCTGCTACTCTCTGTTTATCTTATATGCATAGTCACTTTAACTATAAATTCATGGATGGAACCAAAGCAAAAAAAGTAAATATCAAAGCTCCCCCTCTCCTATCTAACCTGCCTACCCACTACTTACCTAACTTAGCACCACCTGGTGCCCTAACCAAAATACAGGGGGTGGTCCACCCAGGTCTTACCTAGTGTGCCTAGACAGTGAATATACTACGGGTATATGTATGCCCACGGGCCTCTTGCCTAAGCACTCCCTAGGTGCCTTCCCTTTCCCCCCTGGGAACAAATGAYACAGAATATCAAACAATATCTCAAACAAACTAAGAAACAAAGGACATCAAATAAGCTCTATCTGAGCAACAATCTCACACAGAACATACCAACTGCTCCCAGCAACAACTAATACAGTACATACCAACGACCAACATGCTATAACCCTCAGCCATCAACTTCCTCTCTCAGCAATGATCTATATAACATTCAATCTCTCCAGCCATCTCTGCCTACAATGATCTAAGCCT